>NW_016907971.1:541519-580354 GCF_001483705.2 Eufriesea mexicana
GGGGGGGGCAGCCCCAACCTCACTTCGAACCCACCCCCTTCGCGCACACGAAAAATTTAGAAGTTACACTCCCGAAGTCAAACCGACAAATGACTCAAACAGAGGAGCGTCACTCCTTATATAGCCGAGGATCGGCCGAGGATCGGCGAAAATTTCCGAACTTCACCGATTCCATTAATTGTTATTTTTCCGCTGTAATAGTCAATAATTTATTAATTTTTTAACTTTTGTTATAAATATACGCTGTGAACTATTTGTTAATAACAATACTAATTTATTATTAACAATGGGTTTAATAATTTATAAACTTTTTGCAAATTATAGGGACGTTTTAGCACAATTATGCTATAACCTCAATTAATAGTTAATAATTTACTTATTTTTTTCACTTTCATTATAAATTTACGTTGTGAACAATTTGTTATTAACAATACTAATTTGTTACTAGCGATAACTATAATAATTTATAAACTTTATTTGTGTCCTTAGAATTTAAGTTTCCGTGATATATTTATTTTAGGTATTTTTATGCTCTAAGCAATTTGTTATTAATGATTTTAATTTATTATCAATAATAAATTTCATAATTTATACACGTTTTTTGAACTGAAACTGCATTTGAATCTCCATAGGATAAATTTCTATGGTACGTATGTGTTTATCAAAATATTTTTGACAATATGAGCAAACTAAGTTCTTAGCCATAATTAACTTCTTCTTAAGGAAAAATCTCAAATTCTGGGCCACTGTTTCATTACAATTTGTCGATCCACTAATAGGGAGGAATTTCAAATATATACACACTCTTACGAATAGTGCTTAAATAATTTCGTTGGAAATATTACTGTACGAAGCAAATGGGAGATCGGTGCAGCGTTCCGGAAGTTTGACTGGGTAGCTTCCTTCGGAGAGACGGAAACCGCGGCGACTTCAGCGTCGATTTTCGCAGCGATTAAAGCCCCGTGACTGGAGTAATGTTAGGTCGAGATAAATCGATCCTCACACCCTGAAATATTCACGCTCGTATCAAAGTACGTAGACTGTGTGGTCTGCGGTAATCTTGCCGATGTAGCACGCGCATACAGACGCCCCGTCGCAGAGCCCTCTAGCGGTGGCGCTCGAGCTTTTACGCCGAACTGGGACGGAACTTAATTGAACCCGGCTGAACATTATCGAATGTACAAGCTACCAACTGATCCGTGCCTTCTTTCGCGACAGGGTAATGCAGGCTTTTTTGCTGTTCCCGTCGTAACTAGATAGGGATCAGTCTGATGTCTCCTAGTCCAATTACGAATGGCTAGAGGTAGCTTCAGTTTAGGTGTTCAGAATCTTTATATTCGAATGAAATTTTGCACACTTTTTCCTGGTTAGAAGTACACAATGACTTTTAAGACGTGATCTCTCGAGTTGTCTTTGTTACCAATGCTTTAATAATTGTACATTTCGCTCTAGGATTGACGACATATCTTGTTTTGATTGGTTAGACAAAGAAAACTTAACAATTGGAAAAGGAGAAACGGGAAAAAGAGGATCATTTAATGTTAAATTTGGCATAGTTTGTGTAATGCTGTGCAGAGTTGAGAAGATGACCAGTAGTGACAAAAAGCCGGCTGCTTTGGTCTTTGATACTTCCCAAATCCCTATTTTTAGGTTCTTGTCGGCAAACCCTGGTACAGTAATAGGATTAGTTACGTCGGCACGCTTTTTATCTCATGTTAAGAATTAACACTGATCCTATGTCCTTGTCATGCTTTTTATTGCTCTGTCTCACTTAAGCTGCATATACGTTCTTTTTGTTGCTCTCGATCTTATGATACAGAAAGAGCGCCATCACCTTTGATCATTATTACGCTTACTGATCATTCCTGGCTACATTGCACATTGCACACACGCCATCATCCTAGAGTGTCAACAGACTGATGGAAATGAACAATCAGTTCTGTACATCTCCTTTTGCCTTATAATTTATGCATCTCCTTCTTACATGTACTGTCCCTTTCCCTAACAACCACACGTAACAGCGGAAAAGATCAATAACTACATCTACTCTAACTCAGAACACGAAATACCTCAGATACACAGCCTTGACATCCGACATCTCGCATTTACAAACCTACTTATGTCTGTACACCACATTCTATTATACTGTACTGTTACACATTGCTGTGCTGCATCAAAGTGTACAGTAGAACTTGGTCTAACAGATATACAGCCGTAGAGGCCACACTTGACACGTCAAGGGGTATTCAATCCTTGGAGATCCCTGTTGGTAGGTTAAGGGTTAGGAACTTCTCTGTACATCTGCGATCATGAGGATGATCAAGATTATACGTCGATACTTCCGTTGACCGATTTCGCGGCCTCTCCACGTCACGACCCGTACTACACCCATAGACGTAGAAAGTTGAGCAGCAGCGCGGGAAATTTCAATGGGTCGGGGGCCGTACAAAGGCGCAGCGGTGCGCCGCGTCGCACGACTTCTGCACAATGTGGTAGCGTAATCGCACGTCCGCGGGGCGAAAGAGAATCGCGCGATACGAACGGTCGTTTGTTCAATAAACATGCACCGGATGGCGCGGCGTGGCGCACTGCTCACGGCTATTATACTTGCCGATCGAGGTGTTAGAATAACGTTGAAACGACGGTAAACGATGTCGATGAGTTCAGGCTGGTCACGCTTACGCAATGTCGAGCAGTCGTAAGAAAAGCTAAATGCAGCCTTTCCAGGTCGATCTGTTTATATGCAATCGACTTAACGTTCAATCAGAAGCAAGTCGGCAGATTTTTCACGTTGCCGTTCTTCCGGATGGAATACAGCTGACCTATGGCTGATTAGAAGCATACAGGGTGTTCCCGAAAGACGTGTGCAACTCGGCATTTAAAGATACCTCGTGAAAAGATACGAGGAAAATATGGAATAACTTCTTTCTTGTTTGGACCTCTCAGTTCTTGAAGAAATTAAAATTAAAAATTCGTTTTGTCGTATTTTTAGTCAGACGAACACTATTCTGTGTGCAACTAGGATGACGGTTTTGAACAATTCTTTAATTGAAATAATAAAATATCCTTGGAGGCAATTTTCATTCTTTCTTCTTGTGTGTAACTTTTTGCGACATCATGTATATAGAGATCTTAAATTCGGGACTCTCGAAATTTGACACAGCTTTTTTCTATTATTAAATAGTCAGTATAGTATGTAACTTTTTAATATTTTAAAATATCTCAACTTTGAGTCTTTTACTTCTTATGGAATTCAATAAAATTATTTAAAAGAAATGTTTTTAAGTAATTCGATGAAGTAACGCGATTATGGCAACGTTGAAATATTTATCGCGCTTTATTCCTCAGTAATACCCGATTTAACGCCTGCCCCCTGAGTCCATATCGCGACGATTATCTGGGCGGGTAACTTCTGAGAATTCGACTGGGGGCAGAGAAAAGAACGAGTGTGTGAACGGTACCGTTAATCCATAAAACGCATAGGCGACAATAACAAATTAGGCATAAGAACCGACGCAAAACTGGGTATAAATGCTGCTTACGTGACCAGTACTGTATTTTGTAATCGAATTAGAAGGAACTCGTGCTTACCACATTATGTAATTAGGACAATCCATAGGAGGTTCCTCATGAGAGAACTCAAAGATTCAAAGTTAAATCATCCTATCATGATTTGACGTAAACAAATCCTGTAAAAATCAAGACTCAACTGACACCACGACCTCACATATGCCTCTCAAATCATCTGACTCCTAATAAGGAAATCCTAAGTCTATTAAGGTCTAACTCTGAATTATTTCAAATTATCCCTGCACCTAAGCTAAATCCTTACTTCACAAACCAATCCAGAACCGATTTCACGACCTCGTAACACCTGTTTCAAGTTTCAATCATCCGTCATGCAATACATCCTCATACTCCTGATAAGAAAACCCTATTTCTATTGAAACCAAAGTCTCGGTTATCCCGAATCATCTCAGCACCTGATCTAAATCTTTCCTTCAAAAATCAAGACCTACCCGACTTCATCAGCTTTCTACATCAACACCCCTATCCAACTGAGAGCCACAGAGAGAGAGGGGTAATTCGTATCGTCTTAGAACGAAACCAAACACTCGAGGCACAATGGTAAACACAAACACCTCTCTGCACGAAAGCACGAGGAACCGGAGTCGAACACAGGCACAACAGGCGCAGCCTATTCCGCGATCACGTTCCCGAGGAGACCGAGGCCCATTGTGAAACCACCACGATGGAGTCCGCTAATTTAGCATCGGTTAATCGCGACTAATCGTTACTCTCCGACCTGACGCAACCAAGCAACGAGGCCTGCCGCCTGTTCTACGGGACGTCGCTCGCGAAATACGCTCGCCGTTTACGCGTGTCCCATCGATGCGGTAGATGCATAATTCATGCATTGTTATTACTGTTATTAAGATTATTGGCGGCTTCCTTGGCCACGGCTCGGCCTCGTTGAAAAATCGAATTGATCGTAAGACGTCGTGATTAGGCTTTTAGATGGCCGGGGATGGGTAATTACTGGATTATTAAATCTCCACCCACACAGAGGGACCGTGTCTCAGAGTAATGACTCCTTTTGCGTCCTACACAAGCGTGTATATACGGTTCGCTGAGATGAGAACGAGTCTTCCGCTCGATACCTATCTGCCAGGTCGCTGTGTCCGCGTCGATGTTGTCGGAGGCGAGTCAGAGGAGGATTTTGTTCGTGGCGAGAGAGTGGCTGAGAAGCAGGGGATCGTTTGGGGTTCCAGGGTACTGTGTGACAAAGGTCGCTGAAGTATCGTGATAGGATAATTTTGGGGAATTTTGTTCGCTGATAAAGAGCTTGGGTATTTCTAGAATTTCTTTTTAGGGTAGGTTTTGAATTGGTATATGTACGTGAGGGAGGATTTGAGGGAGGATGGAGGTTCTCAGTGTGGGGTAGGATGAGAGATCTTTAAAATTAAATCATTTATTATCTATTACAATTACAATATATTTCTTATTTTATGAAATTCGAGATATTAAATTTTTTTATTATAAAATTATTGAAATATCACAATTCTGCTATCGTGCAATTCACACAGAAATGTATAAAAGTGCAAAATTTAATTCGGATATTCAAAATGGCGATAATAATGTATAAAGTATCTAAGATTCGAGGGATGAATCTCACTAGCGTTATTGGCTCCAATAGTTCATTCTATCCCCTCTATCTCGTTCCTTCGTATTAGTATTTATTGCCTTCGAATGAATGCGAGATTAATCGGTTTGTGCACCAGTCTAAAATATATACCAGGTAAAAGCCGAAGCAGCCACCGAGATTACGAAATAAGGGGTCATTCATGACGTCATCTGCTATTGGAAAATGGCCACGGCCGGAGAATTGACGCTGGACGTAAACTGGACAAAATACTTACGCTATATAGACCTATCAATATATCTCACTATTTATCTGCAGACGTTATATGTATATAATAATTCCCCCTATTCCAGCTTTAGCAATAGTGATCCTCATGCTGCGAGCAATGTCTCCTTCCGAAGGACCATTTTCAAAAAATGGAAAGAATGATTAACCGTATCTTTGCATTGTTGCGTCCTCTAAATCACCGCACTTTTGTATTAATCGAGATATCGATTTAAGCATTAATTACTATACTATAACATTTTTAGAACAGAAATGATTATAACAGAAATGACCATTTTTAGCTCATTTTTAGCGAAACTTAATATACTTCTAGCGATTGGACGTTAGAAGGATGATCAGTATGCTTTTGTTTTGAATTCTCCTTCGTCAACTCATATATATTATACCGTAATTATTAAAAACATCATTGTTCTATTTTTTTATAATCTTTTATTTTTCTTTTGTTAAAAAGACACTTAAAATTAACTGAAGTGTTTAGCTTTGTTGCAAGACTCGATAATCCTTCGTGTACAGGGAGCGTGCAACAATAGACGACCATAATTACTTTCATGAATGAAAATTTTAATATCTTTTTGGGACAGGAAAGATGCATTGTTTACCTAAAATGAAGCGGCCGTTCCACCTTTTTCAATCCCGTTATATGTTCCAAACATTTTCAAGCATATTTTAAGACAGAATGGGATAGAAGTTTGGGTATCATTAAATAGTTGATTCGTTTGGCCAGATAAAGTCAATGAATCACTGACAACGACCATAACAAGACCTGACCATAACCAAACCTGTTTCGATTACACAAGCGTCATTAGAGAAAAGTATTTTCTCCTGTAATGCACATTATTCAACCAAATATGTGAAGAAACGTCACAGAACGTCACACAATATCAAATTAAAGTATGTATCGCGAGTGAAATACGAAAATCTCTATACAAGAAAGATTTTTCTTTTCTTTTTTCTTACTTTAATGCTTCATTTTAAATTTTGCAGCGCCCTTTCACAATATTATTTCCTTCTGAAATATTTATTAAATCCTTCCATTCTATGTTAACTACAATTCCTTTATTCCCTGCTTTCAAAAGGAGACACGTGAAATCTCTCGTGAAAGGATAGTTTTTTGCTCTGCAACATATTTTTAGAAGTACGTGGTTATAGTAAAGGCGTACACTGATGAAATGTTAATACGTTCCAAGATAAAAATGGGTTACAGTGAATCACCAGTGACTCTCACCAGCCTGAAAAATTCGCATTAAAAGTTTTACACTGCAACTGAACGTGTCCTTGAAGCGCCTGCTTTTCAGTGCATTGTGCTAAAATTACACTCTTAAATGCAAGAGGGGGTACTCAGGATCAAACAACCGTTGCTTATTTGAGGTAAACATTGACGCTTTTACATAAACAATGCTATATCTATTACAAATATTAATATTTCTGATATTACCAAAATAATGAACAGGGAGAAAGAAAGGAATACCAAGGAATGGGAAGTATTTTGCCCTGGACTGGCTAGTGGATATGTCAGTAAGGTTACCTAACAGGCTGTGCCTCGGATATTAGTGACAGATCAGGGACTTTTATTCGTAAGAGGCAGAGGACTCGTTGAGGACTTTCAAGAAATCTCGAATTGTTTCGAATCCCTCTGGTGGTGAGTGTTGGTTGGTCGCCACGTTTCTATCGCACCCCATTGGTACACACCTGGTCCAGTATAAGAACTCACAAGGATTCATCCCTTCGATTGTTCCATCTAATCCGCGAGAACTTGACCGGTCTACGTGAAACGTTAGGTATCACATTCTTCGTAGAATGACGCGTGAAAATTGCTATTCGCAGGACGACAGATTTTGTTTTTGTATTCCTTTGCGGTATTCTCAGTCCCAACGAAACGACCGCGTTAATTTTTCGTTTGCCTTTTGCGGTTGATGGATACGCCGGCCATATGGCCGGGACATGCTGGATTTTCATGAAAGTTCAAACGCTCGCTTTTCTCTTTTCAATCCTCCAGAGCCTCTTCCTGCCAGCGTTGATTTTTTCTTTTTTTTTTTTTAACTGTTTTCCCGATTTTTTTTCTTTTGTTTCTCATTTTTTCTCTCCCTCGACCACGTACAATGCACCGGTGGAACATTGTAACAGCGAGAACGGCGCAACGCGTACATTTTTATGTAATTTATGTAGTAACTTGAATCCATGCGCGAGGCTGTGGAAAGCTTGCTGCCTCCAACGATGAAAATTTAACGTTCTCACGGCTTCGATACGCGTCTGTAACTTTGTTGTTAACACCGGTGTGTTTGGAATATTGTTCCTTGGATGGGGAAGACATTTTTATTTTTTTCCTTTCCCCCCATTTTTAGTTTGTTTGCGGAAGGTGGCGAGGAGACTAGGTCTTTCATAATTTGGATTTAAGCAGGTTGGAAGGTTTCAGTAGAGGGCTTCGAAATAACTGCAACATCGTTACGTTTTTGTTTCGCAGCATTGTGGTTTATTCTTACTGGGTTTGTTTCACGGTTGCCATGAGAATGGGAAAAATGAGGAATTTTTCTTCTAGAAATATAAATTACACGTGAATAGACAACGTGCAGGGTAAACCTGTTGTTGATAACAATAGGGGTGTACTTATTAAACAAAAGTTGTTCATGGGTGGGAACAATGGAAGTTTATACTTTGCCAATAATTGTAATTACTGGAATGACTTTGTAATTTAACTGAACCGAACAGTAGTTTTTGTAAAAAATTGCTATAATAGGTACAGTATGGCGAAGAAAGAAATTTCGATTATTTTTGTTCCAATATGATATTCTCATTGCTGATTATTTGATTAGTTATCAAAATTTACTTATAATCTTGATATTTGTAAATTAAGTTTAATATGTTAGAATATTACAATTTGTTAATATCATGTGCACAGATTTAAATATTTTTTCCTTTTATGTCTTTTAATTGTTATTCCTTTTTATTTTTATGTGTTATATGTACTCTATTGGAGTAAGGGAATATTTAATTTAGACTTCTATCTGTAAGCTCATTTTCAAAAAATTCATGAAAGCCATAAAAATCCATCTCCAGGTGTCACCATAGAATACAGTATAGCAGTATAGCAGTATAGCAGTATAGCACCCTATACCATCTATAGCAATGTAGTATAGCATATAGTACAGCATCATACATCATAATGATACATAGCATCCAACAGTAAGTCCATATCACACTGCTGCATTCGTTCACCTAATGTATAGATCCAGTTTGATACAATCCATTCTATTCCCAAACGTAGCCCCGAAAATAGACCGAACAAGAGAAGGAAAAAGAAGAAGAAACGTAACAGAAAATAGAATTCCTAAAATCTACGATACAATCTTTTTATTTCATCTTCTTCGTTTTTCATTGATCTCCTCATGCATCGAAACCACTTATATCCGTATATGGCCCCGACTGCGGACGTTACAGCGGTCACTACTGTATCAAAAAGTTTTTCTTTCTTCTTTTACTTCTTAGTTAATTTACAATTTGTTTCACAAAACGTTGGGTAAATTATTGTATTGCTTCGATTAAGTTAACATCAAGGATCGTACGTGAGTGTGAGCAAACTACTGTGTTGTCACGACGTTAGATCATTTGGATGTGTTTTATACGATCTTCTTATGATATTCGTTTAAAATAGGGTATATATAACTCAGGCTACTTTCATAATCACCGGAACATTTGAAGCCGCGCGCCGTTGATCCGCCATGTCGATAGACGTCGAAAATGACAGCCTGCCCCGAGATGGCGCTGTTGTAACGTCGCCCGGTTTATTGGCCGCGCGTGGTGAACGTTGGAAGGCTCCTCGCGTGGCTGTACCCACGCCCACGCAACCCTAGGTGACGACAACGTTTCCGATATATCGAAGCGGAGACGTATCTTCATATTAGCCACCCACGCGAGAAATCGTTTCCATTGTTCGGCTGAGTATCGCATTAATTCGCGAACCGTATAGAATAATTGATCTACCCACGACGGATCGACCGTCTTCTCCTCGCTTAATTACACGGCCGGCCTCCCTGATCCCCTCATCTACGGTCCTCCATGTCCTGTTACACCGGGGCTACACTCTGGCCAGGTTGCTCGATCAAAGAAGACATTACGAGTTTGAACCACCATTTACTCCTCTTTCGCCTCTTTTCGCTCCCACTCGTCCCTCGAGGTACCTGCAGATGGCCACAGACTCCCTCTGAGCGTCGTTGACTTTGGTACAGATAAGAACACATGTTGAAATTGTGGATGAAAAAGAAGTGACTATATTTCTAATAAGTAGTATTTTACTGTTTTTATTTTTTGAGAAGAAAAGAAATACTAATGAGTGGGGATTTTTTTTTGTAATTAGAATTTGAATTAAAAAGTGATGAAATGAAATGAATGAAGATGGGAGAATTTAATCTCTCATAACCAGAATTTTTATTTTCATTTTGCGGGGAAAAGAAATATTGGTGAACGGAGATTCTTTTTTACATTGAGAATTTGAGTAAAAAATGAATTAGTTCGAATGGTTTGTTATTTTCTGTAGGAAAGAAAGGAATATTAATCATTAGGGATATTTTTTCAATTGGAAACTTGAGTAGAAAGTAGATGAAGTAGAGTGTTGAAAATGTGGGAGTATGTGGGTTTGTGACATTTAAATGAATCGGGGTTATAAAGGGATTAAAGGCTATATAGAGAAATAATATGTCGGTTGGTCCAGTGTTGAGTGAAATTTGAGAGAACTGTAACGATTAATTTGATGAGAGATGTATCGACACATACGTGGAATGGGGAATGGAAAATTTGGCGATCTACCAATTTTATAATGCAAACAAGTTTGTGAAATAGCAATAATGATAATAACATACAATAAAAATTCTTGAAATAATGAAAATAATAATGCACAAAATATAAAACAATGTATATTCTAATAATGTTCAAATAATATAATAATCCAAACACTATATGTAATATAATTCCATCCATCATTTGTATTCAACAAGTTTCACGATTCCGCCATGCCAAAATTCGAAGTAACTCTGAAACTTCATCTTTATTCATCGCAGAATAAATCGAAAAATCATTTCCACTCGTAACACGTTTCTACACAAGCTTCGTTACGAAATTCGCATGAAATTTGTGTTTTCTCCCGGCAATAATACCTGTAAAATATCGCAGGAACGTTATCAAACCATTTAATCGTTTGTGTCCCCTTCGTGGTCGTGCTATAATCGTGGTTATGCGTAAAATTCGCGGACTTCGGGCGAACTTCCGATCCCCCTGGCGGCATTAGCGCCAATTACGCGGGAACGACACGATACGCGTGCGCGGACACGCGCGCAGGAGGAGGAAGATAGGCGAAGTTCCGCGAAACCGGTGGCACTTCGGCCCCGGAAAACGATTATTGGCCGGTGCACGCTGCCACTTTGTATGCATGGCCCGTTTCGAGAGGGAAAGTTACGTTATTTTCGGACGTCGTCTCTCGTAGTCACCTGGCACACGTTCCACGCGAGAGCCTTCGTAACGCTTTGATGCTTTGTCCTAGCGTTTAGTTGCTGTGGCTTAGGATACACGGCGTTTGGAAATGTTGATAGGCGGTATATCCAATGAATGATGTAAAACTGGCTGTTTTGTGTTTCAGGAGAAATTTTGTTAGAACTTTAGTGAAAAAAGTTGCATCTATTGAATCAGCAGTTTCGAATTAATCGCAAGTAAAATACACGGTATTTCCGTCTTGTTTTATGGTCATTCGATTAGTTAAGGTTAGATTAGAGGTATTCTATCGTATATTTTACGAAGGATATATTGTAAAAGCTTTACTGGATTACTTTGAGCGAACAACCTGTGGTACTAGAAGAGAATTATGTAGGGGATCTTTAGAGATGAAAACTTAATTGAACACTTTATTGAACTCCAAATTAATTGTAAGTTGAGTATATAATATTTTTGCGTTATTTGGTCACTATCTGGTCAAATTAGGTTTGGTGTTTTGAATAAACGAGTTTTGCTAACGATCAATTATTTGGAACAGTCTACATTACAAATATAGGTTCTATCATTCTTAAATTCTGTTATAATTCTTAAATTTATAATATATATTCCACTTAAGAATTGTCAGATTTTTCACATTACTAATATCTTCGGTACACGAATGTTCTTTTATTTCTGCAAAACAAAATATCAATTTATTCATCATGTATTATCTTTTAGAGTTGATCATATCACGGTAGTGTAGGTAGTATAACACGAGAGTTAAAGGATTAATCGCGACGATTGTCGAAAATCGCAGTCGCTCGTTCTATAGTTCCTCGCGTTGTCGCGTTGTGGAATGGCGCTGCGGTAGCCTTCTCCAGCCGTGGATGGTCATGCATGTTGGGTTTACGAGCGGGAAAGGAAGAACGAGAGAAGAGGATGTTTTATGTATTCGTTGCACGAGCTCCGTTTATTGTTACACCACACCTAACGGCCAGGCCCGAAATTGATGACAATTGCGCGTCTGGAAAGGAACACGCCGCGGATGAATCATCTGCCACGTTCTTTTCTTCCCTGTGGCCCGACCTCTTTGTCTTTTCTGGGACCGATGACTCGACTGTGTACCAGAATTAACCGCGATTTCTCCGGAAGACGGGTCGAAAGCGTTGGTTCTGGTTAGCCCTGACGATTAATCGGGACCAGCGATCATTCGCGAACTATGCGAAACTTTTCTGGGTCGTCGACGTGTGTCAGATTACTTCTTTGTCATCAACCTTATAATCGACGAGGAGGAGCCGACATGTCTTATGCAAATGTTTGTCTCATACGGAATGGACTGCTTAATTCATTTATTATAATTTATTATAATTTTCGTCTGCGGAAATTCATTGATTTACGGTTAAATTGACATTCCACGATGAAGTTAAAATTGTTCGTTTTAGATATTTCGGTTGTAGTATTGCTGGAAATAAGCGGATATTCTTGGTGAAATTAATGTCGACTTTGGTTTGCATTTATCACAAGAATACGTAATAATTAGGTAATAATATAGAAATTTTGCTACCGTGAAAGTAAAACTTTTCCTTTTTTAAATATATATATATATTTCCCGTTAATTATATTCTAAACTGATAGGTTTTTGCATTTACCACGAGCATACGTAATAATTAGGTAATGATACTGAAGTTTCGTTAGCATAAATGTAAAACTCTTCCTTTTTCTTCTTATGATTTTTTCATAATACCGTTCCAAACCTACACATTCCTGCAATTATCACAGGCTCACGTAACAAGTTGGTAGCAGTAATAAAATTTCACTACACGCAAAATGGCAATATAATTCTGCTTCGTGTTTATTGTCAATTTTCCACTACTTATATCACAAGAACCGAAGATCATATCAGCAGCGAACGTGGCAAATTCTTCGTTTCAATTCCAAAAGATGCTGCTCAAATCCTCAGAAACCAGTCCATTGATCCAACCACTCGAAACTACCCCAAGCAACCCTCGTCCCGTCCCAAAAGATTCATCAAAGAAGCAATACCAACATGAAAATTGAAGGCAGTTGTAACCAACGAAATTTTCCTAAACCGGGGACAGAGATTTTTCCTCGCCACGATGGCGATGCTTATCAGAAGCAGGAAAATCGAGCTTTTACCTCTCAGAGGGGGTCAGCGATGTGGCCGCGTACCATATCGTCTTTGTGACTCGGAGCAAAGAACGGGAACGACTACGAAAGAACGAGCAAGGTGGAATGGGCTAGCATAGAGGAAGAAGAGAGGAGGAGCCGCGATAGCTTGGCGCGATGATACGATCTCTCATCAGCAACATGAAGCTAACAAAGCTCGAGTCTGTACCCTTGGTAACCGACAACACGAAGCGTCGAGCAGCGACCCTTTGGCTCCTTTCACCGGGCAATTTCTGCCTTTACTTCCGTCAAAGAGAACGATTCTGTGGTTACTTCGCCTTGTTTCGATCCGATCACCCCGGGATCGTCCACAGGTTGCGCTAATAAAACGCCTGGATTTCGTGGTTCGATCTACTGTGGGAGAGGTTAGGTTAGGACACCAACTGGACTTTCGATGCAAGATTTTTTTTTACCATTCGCAGGAAAGAAATAGCGAAAAAGACACGTTTTGTTCCAGATTGTTTGATGAATTTATCGATAAAGACTATAGCAGCATATTTGTATATGTTCTATATACCGAAATAATAGAGTTTAATAATAGTATACGATAGGTACGTGTAGACTTGCGACAAACGTGTCGCAGTGAGTATCCCTCTGGCGGTAAATGCGGGAAACTTGCTGCAACACATTAAATATTTATATATTCTATTTTTCTTTGAATGGTATGCATATGAACCGGTCATATTGGTCAAATTGGTCAACTGTGCAATGGAAAGCATGTCAATAAATTTTAAGTATTAAATGTAAAGTATTTATTAAGTGCTTTGACATTAAATTTCAAAACAATTTGCAAGCCAAAGTTATTCGCTTTGCATGTGAACGGCACACGTGTAGATTCTATGCTTAAAGTAATGTAACTTTTTATGTAGCACACATGACGTGTCGCAAAGTGTGTAGCGTGATTGTCTTGCGACTTCGCGACTTTGCATATTAAATTGACCTTGCGTGATTACGTAATTATGTAACTACGAACTGACGCGTTGCGGAGTACGAGTTATTGTTGTACCGATCATTTGTTTCTATTTGACGCAAAAAAATTCGAATGTTTTGTAAAGGAGGTATAATTTTCTGTGATTGGTGGAACGAGATGAGCCGTGTCTGGAACAGTGCAGTGAAACGCTTGGCAGATCTCGCGCGTGGGGGTATCTCCTTGCAACTGGAGTGGGGGTACTTTCCTAGTGACACGTGGTGCTAGGGATATGGACCAACTTCACGCGGGTGTATCTGATACGTTTTTCACTGTAACTGCTACACATTCAATTAAAATATTTTAACAGATCGTTTCTAAATTTCTAAGCATTACTGTATGCAACTAAATTGTAGTAAATTTCGTGTTTAACAAATGTTTCTTTTAGAACCTTGCTTTATAATTTTTTGACAATAATTTAATAACTTTTTTTAAAAAAACCGACATAAAGTGAACAATGAATTTAATTGTCCATTTTCAATGTGAACGATATATTGATAACAAATGCTTTTCAATTTTAACAAAGACTTCTTAAAAATTGGGAAATTATTGTGATAGCATCTTGTCAATTTTTAATGCAGATCATGCATATAGTGGCTAGGTAAGCAAAATTATTTAAACTCGGAATATGCAACGAGCATCTTAATTGTAGTGATTGTAATGTAATCATGGTTAAGAGTTACTAATAATAACTTCGGCCGAGTAAATTAGACATTCATAAGCAGAATAGACTTCTGCGAACTCATATGTGAGCTTCCAGAGTGAAAAGTTCAAGTCCCGAGTATTACAGTTAGCAGAAATTAGACAAGGCTGTTAATACCTTAAGCAGACGCAAACTTGGGTATTTCCAAAGTCAACACAAGCCCCGAAGAGACTAGGAACATCTTATTAATCTACTTTTTAAAATCCGATAATCCAAAATTCCCAAAACAATTTACTCGAAAATTTGAAAAGATACCCATGTCTCTAGACAGCATTCACCAGCTATTACGTTTACAGTTACGTCCAAATAATCCTTCGAATGTCACATTTAAATCGAACACATCTTTTTACTTTTACATCCGCCATGTTCTCTCGGGAATCTCAAATGTGCCGCACGAAGGAGCCTCGGCATAAAAATTTCAATCCATTTTAAGGCAGATTTGCCAGGTGCACACTGAAACACGGCACAGACAGATCCATTGCTCTGCGATTCCCTTTCAAAATCTTCGATCTCTCCGTCATACATAGCATAAACAAGAGACAAGGAGAGGCATATCACCGCGCAACGCTTCATCGCCAGTGAACGGTCCACCTGGTCATTTTGCAAAATCTTTCTGCACGTCCTTCTTTTATTTCGCGGCTCCCATTATTCCGGACAAAAGCGCGTTTGCCGCGGGAATGTGATGGGGGTCTCGATTAAAAAATTACGTCCGACCAGCAAGGCCGATAAATATTCTAGCCGGGATTAAATGAAAAGTCATGCTGGCCAGTGGCCATTGTCCAATCCTTGTTCACTTTAGCGTTGTTCGTCGTGGAAGACGTCGTCGTCGCCGTGGTCCCTGGTCCCCTCTCTTTGGCCGTTCCTCTTTGTCCGATTCCTGGGTCCTTTAATAACGGCCACGGTGATTTATCGACAAGGCCACGAAGAGTGGTCCACCGCAGCTCCAGATTCGCAGATAGATGGACACGCTGGAACTGGTAGAGGTACATCGACCCCAGATCGATTCTGTCCACGGCTTTTCCTCCACGACCACTTTCCACTTTAACGTTTTCATTTTGCTTCATGATTCGATTAACCATCGGGGTCTCGTTCGATGATGATCGCTGGAAGTTCAGCTTGGCTCGGTTTAGGGTTGCCGTAGTTATAAATCTTGAGGGTGTTTCGCGAGCGTTAGGTTGACGGTAGTTCCGTGTATTGGTTATATTCGGTTTTACGTTTGTTGTTGCTGTGTCGAGGTGGAAGAAACGTGATAGAACGAGGTTATTGGGGAAATTGATTTTTGAGGATATTTAGTTCATCGTGGAGGGAAGGTTTGACGGAATTAATGATTGCGTTCGTTGCGCGGAGTCTTTATTTTAATTCTGCATTGGAACAGGGTAAAAAAGTGAGATTGAAATAGCGCGATTTAATCAGAGAATAATCGAACGAACCCCATTGCTTTCCTTTTTATGAATTTTTAATTATCTTTCATTACCGCACCGATAATATGGTATTGGCTGTACAAAAAGGAGTAGTATTGATTATCAGTGCCTTTTTATATCCTTTCTATAGCGACAAATATTGCTCTATTTTGTAGCTTTGGTTAATTTTATAGCTAATTACTGTATCGGAATAATACTGTATATTGTATCCCAAAATGTCAGTACCATACATTATGCTATAGAATACCGATATTGTACATTAGACTTAAATTATACACGCTGTATACTATACTATAGAATAACGCGTATTATATTTTAGATAGTTCGATATGATACGTGAAATGCACAGTTTTTAATAGAGTAGTTTGCCTACTCCACATTTCCACGGAAATAATCACGAAGCAGGAAAAGAAGATAGCAAAGAAAGGAAGGAAATCGTTCACTTCCGCATCCCAAACTTCCAATCACGTGGAATCCGCGTTAAACGCGCGGAGAAACGAAGAAAAGAGGGATTCCTTTCCCCTTGTACCCGGAAACCGGTCAAGGGAGTCCCAACGGAGGCTGGTATCAGTGATCTTCCCATGGAATTCTCGTTTGTCAGACGTCAGCCAGCTACTCGACTGACCATGACGATCGCCAGGCAGTCGAGGATGGCACGATCGGAAATCCAAACGTTTTGTACCAGCCATCGGCCTATCTGTGCCCCTATTAATCCATCCGAGTTCCATCGTACTCTCGATAATATTGAGTCGCGTTATAATCGACTTATCGTCGATTGCGAGTGCCTCTCTCTTCGTTCCTTTCCTCTCTCGCTTTCTATCCCGTCTTCCTTTCTCTCTCTTGTTCTCTCTCTATCTCTCTATCTCTCTGTCTTTCCCTCCCTCTTTCTCTCTTTGTCTCTCTCGCTTTAGCGAATTCGAGTCACCGGGAAAATCGATTCTTCTCGCGCGACACGGTTCGTTCGTTCGTGCTCATACGATTTCTCGGTTGTCATGTTTGGCTGCTTTGCTGACCAGTGTTGCTTTCATGAAGTCGTAGAGCTCGATGTAAGTTGCATAGGGGATTCATTGCGAATGTGTTGCTGTAATTTCGTTTAAATTTTTCTGCGAGTGTGGGACGTGAAACGAGTGTAAGGGGTGTTAGAACATCCACTATAACGATATACTATAATGTGGTAATATCTATTGCAATGATAGTCATAGTACCAATCATAGTATTAAAGTCTACTATAGCACACGATAGTATAGCAATGTACTATAGCGTAGTAATGCAGAGACGTGGTCTGATATAGTCTACTACAGTATAGTAATGCAGTGGTATAGCAATAATTACTATAGTGATATGCCAGAAGAATAAATTCTACTCGTGAAATATAGTTTTGGCTTTATCTTTATTTGTGCTAATTACATATCTCGTAGACTAGCTTTTCGTAATTTTCATGTTTCAAAAGAAGTATTCCGAAGAATGTAAATTTTTCGAAGTTAACAAAGGGTATAAAATGTGCTTGAAATTTACGTAAATACGTGTATTCTTCTTGCGCATCGAATGTGGTGTACTTTTAAAGCGAACGCGCAATTTTTGCGCAGAACGTTCGCTCTACGAGAGAAAGTCTAAACGTACTGTCCTTTCATACATGAAAACCGGAAACCGCTAAACTGTTGCTTTATGTGCCAATGATTACAATTACTCTCGTACGTTTGTCAGAGCCGACAAAACAATGAAAATTTTGCACGGTGAAAGCGAGTAGTCTTCATCGGCTGTACACATGCACCGGATGTGCCTGCGTTCGTATAGATGCGGAGCTGCCGTTTCGCGATTTCGACTGTGAGGTAAACTTTCTTGTTCGCGGAATTTCCCTTATTCAGAACTTGTCGCTCGATACCGTCGTATTTCTGCTTTCAATCGTTACGTAATATTTTTTCTCCACTTTTCTCCTATCGTAACCCCAAAAATAAGACGATTAAAAATACATAGTGGCGCAAAAAGTGGTCAACGTCGTAATAAGCTCGTTGTGAATTTCCACGAAATTATTTCCGTCAGTCTCGAAAGATAAAGAAATATACGAACCGATAACCGTTATTTATTATGAAACTCATAAAAGTATAAGTTAATTATTCAAACTTACACTTTTCGATATATGTTCTATCTCATGTGAAACCGTATACATACTCCAAAAACCGATGCAATTTTGGGAAGAATTCTTTCCGAATTAGTTAAATGTAACTTATACGTTGAACGGCGTCCATTACCGTATTTCAGGATTCGCGCAACATATTCACGCGCCGAATAACCTCTCCACCGAACGAAATCCATATCAGCGCCCGCTAGCGATTCACCGGCTTACTATAACTTTCATTCGAACGTTGATGAATTTTGTATCACTGGAAATCGACTGGGAAAACGTGGCAGAAGTCGTAGTTAGCTGGCTCGTAAATCGTAGATCGCGCATGCACCTGCGCGAAGAAACGCACGGGTGCTATACATGCCGCGTTGCAAAGACGAAAGTCACGAGTCGGCTCGTGGGTGGCATGGACCGTTCGAGCGTACAATGCGAATGCAGCCAGGCTGATACACGTCGCATAAAACGCTCTGGGTATCCTCTGCACACGCATGCAGCGCCTCGCGTGTATAGCGTAGGAAGAAACAGGTTCGGCTGCCGCGAGATGGCGGGCGCTTATACGGTATACGAACGTATATGTTTTCACGCCGATTCCGCCGGTAGTCGTTGATGGTGGCAAAGTAATAAGAAGCGGCTTAGCCGACAGATTGCCTGCTCGTCCCCGCGCAGCGTAATAGAGGCTTCTTTTCCTAACCCAACACGGCTTCCTTCGATCCTTTCCTTCCTGAAGCGAGAGAAGAGCCTCTTCGGCCCTCTTCCCCTCGAGAGCCGCCTCGCAACAGTGTCGAATAATACTTCACCGTTTCTTTCTATTCGCATCGCCACGAGAATATTTCAATAGCCCTCGGTTGATCGTGGGAAGGTCGCGAGTTGTTTGTTTTGTGGATTGTGAGACTGTGAATTATATCTAGCGGTGGACACGAGGTGTGCGTGCGTGTTAAATTCTTTTGAAGATATATCTGAATGTATGGCTGAGCGAGTGGGTGGTTTGAGGTTAGGGTTACGAGCTACGCGACCCGGTAAGCAGATTTTACCGATTAGTTGGATTGCAGTTACGCGAAGGGAAGTTTTTAATTCGCTTTTGATATGGAAGCTTAATCGTTGGAAGAGAAAATGCGCGGCAGCGGGCCCAAAGGTATTTTAATACCGTGTTATTTAATGTACTACGATAATATATGTAAAGCGATTCCGCGTGCAAAATTCATTCCGTAACAAATGCATCGGCTTATAGGTTTCAATAACGGAAGAGCTAATAGTATGTAGCTCTCGTTGAACGCGTTTTTGTCATCGAATTTCCATTCTCTTTCTTTTTATTTACCAATTTAATTAGCAAGTCGCGGAAGGGTGTGCTTCCTATGTACCGCTGTAGGCGATGCTTTCGTAACGATACCAGAAATTTCAACTCGTTCCGCTTTTTTCCGAGCGTTCTTTCGCTTGCTGTCGTTTCAATGTGTCTATAATTTTCTTTAATTGCAACGGTGTATACCCAATTCGCGACGAGTGCTTATACGGTTCGATTCCCTCGTTACAGAGCGAGACTGCACGATTTCGGAGAATCAGTGATATATAAATAACGGCGGCGTCGGTTTATAAATAATCACGTCGCGGAACACGTGATAACGCTGAACCACGCGCATGCGCAGTGTCGACTTTCGATAATATGCAAACAATCCTGAGAATTTCTTTTTTTATTCCTTTCTTTCTTTGTACTTAAATTGCTTACATCGCGGTAATTGCTCTCTGAGATTTGAAGTACTCGAGTACAAATTCTGCAAAATTGTGAACAGCATAGCGCCATGTACGTTTCGTGCGAACTTAAAATTACTTTCGTACAATTCTTTTTGTCTCGTGATCAATCGGGTTAATCTGACCAATTGTAAAAAAGGCAGCGAAGAAAACAGATCGTCTTTGTGTTCATGGTGCTCTTTTGCGTCGAATTAACCAGCCGCGACATTTGATGCACGAGTGACCCAGTTCCGTGGTTCAGTGACCAATGTTTTTGGAGAACTCCGAAGTCTTGGGGTTCCCTAGCTTTCGAATCAGTCATCGTCGCTTCGAAACAGTTCACTCGTACTTTCGATATTGTTATTGAAATTATATATCGATCCAGAAGTACGTATCTCGAGTAAATTATACTACTTAATATCTCGTCTTATGAAAAATATGTTGATAAATGTGAAAAGAGATATAAAAAGTAATTAAGGAGTTTAATATTCTTATTTCTTAATTCTATGCTTTTCAACTAATTTCGTATATCGAGTAACCTTTGGTTAATTTAATCGTGACATTTATACTCACTCGTTCAAGTTTCTCGATCTACCGCGAGGGGGCAGAGGCATTCGAGTTTAAGTGTAACGCATCTCACATCTATGTATTACAGCGTCCATGACCAATTTAACGGACGCGATGCCATGTTTCGATGTTACCATTCCGAACTCGAATTTTTCTAATCCTCGCAAATATAGATCACGTTTTCCCGTTCTTTTTGCTAATTTTCAATGGAAAGCTGCATCAGAACGTTCTCGCTGCCTACTTAAGGTAAAAGCAAGATAACTAGCCCATAGCCGTTGAACGTACGAAGCTAAGCCTACAGTACGAGACAAAATTCTCGTGGAAAGTAACGGTACAAGACCATTGAATAGAGAGGAGCTCGCTATTTCGCTATATAGTAATAATTTATGTATTTAGAAGTTTTCCGTTCCATTTCATTTTGACTTATACCTACCGTCCAGTTTATCGTTTATATACACCGTATTATTACTTACTTTTCTATTCTTTATTTAAACTTTCCGTCTATTTTCATTACATTCCGAATTCGTTATTAATTCCTGTTGCAGTTTTAATCTTCCATTTATTTTTTCTTTCCTCACTGCCGCATTTACCGCCATTCAAAAATTCTAAGTGAAGGTTACTTAAAGCAAGAAATGTTCACATACTGATAAGCATGCGCAAGTTGAAAGAGAAACAGTAATTATACTCAATACGAGGAGTGTGAAAACACTCAACGGTTGACGTTACGTGGAATAAATAATTAGAAAAGGAAAAATTTCTTTTCCCTTGCCGCGTTTGGGGAAGATCAGTCGGAATTTGTCTCCGGTGCGTCGATGGGGTGATTCAATCCACGTGGGACGATAATGGCGTATCATAATCGAGGCATCGGCGCGTCATGGAACATGGGGCGAGTGGCGAGGAGAATTGGGCGCGGACGCGCAGGGACGAAAGATCGCATCGGCGATACCGCGTGTTCGACACGCTGCAGAACACGTGTACCGATGCAAGTCGAAGCGCATACATCCGCATAGGGTATCGCGCCGGGCATGCGCCGCACGGGAGCTTGCAAAATCATTCGAGTTACGAATTTTTCGCGACTTGGTTACGCAGACGGTGCAACACCGTTCTAACCTTTGCGCTCGCGCGGTACTTTCGGTCACCGTTCGCTTTATCCTATATTCACATTCGCTTCAAAAAGAGTTTCTCGTGCTTTTCATTGAAATTATATATATATATTTTGAAGTAAAATCATTTTATAGAATATTACAATATAAATATTTACTTCTTTACATAGCTGTACGATAAGCACAGTTGACGTAGATAAGCAACAGTTATTGTTCATCTATAAAATTCAAATTTATATTTGCATTTTTTATTTTATTTAAATTATGTAAGATTTTCAGCAGAATTAATCGTCTACATTGATACGAGAACCAAGTTTTAACATTTTCTACTAAAATATTTATCCTGTTATCTTCATATTATCTTCAATATAAATGTACAATACAATATAAACGTAATTATGAACATGAATATGAACATAAATTCCACCGTGCAATTTCATGGTTGCCATCATCATCTACGCATACCTAGGTACCCAGTAGTGCCTAGTAGTCCAGCTTTCAAAGGCAATCCGCCATCGTGTCTAGTTTTTCTTGGCAATCCAAAACGAACGATTAGAAATCCAGCGAAACAATGGGCAGAACAGTAGAAGATCAAGACGACGCTCCATTTTTGTTCCACCTCTCTAAATATAGGTCTCCCTTTGTCACAACGAGTGAAACCATGTTGAGATATCGCGGCCCTAGGCAGAGGAGCCGCGTGGAAGAGTTCGTTTAAATGCTGGAATATCGGATCGCCGCTTCTTGGTCGTTGATATTCGAAAATTTGCACGTCCGGAAATTGCGAGGCCTGGCAGCGAAGGTTATACGAAGTGCCGGCACAATAAGTCGCGGCAGCGACGATGGCATCGAATGGAATCGAAAGTGGGACGGCTTAATCCCAGCCGAAATCCATTCGCGGCAAGATTCATTCTTCGACCCTCTTGGCACAACAATAGCCGCTCCTGCTTCCGTTCCTCAACATATCATCCACCCCGTTCCGCGATCCTCTCGATAAATGGACGCCTCTTCCTTCCCCACTCTCCACTCTGCCTCTGTCCCGCTGATTATACGGTTTAATTAACGACTCGCTAACTCGTACGCGACCCTCCGCTCGTCTCCTCTGGCAACCTGCTCCTCGGCAGCTCGCCCAAGATCTTTAAATTTTCCATGCAAAATCTGAAAAAATCCTGGCTGTCCTGTCAGGATGGCTTCATCCTCAATGGTTACAATTAATGACCTCGAATGGCTTTTACGAAGTGATTTAGTAGAATAATATTGGATTTTGTTAGGTGTGGTACAGGTTAGGATTATAAGCTAGGCGGATTTTGTTAGAGATAGTATAGGTTAGGATTTTAACCCTTTGCAGTATAATGAGCCTAACTCATTACAACGTCACGAGTTCTTCGTGTTCAGTCTCACGGTTATAAACTATACTGATAACGCGATCGTAATTATATTTTACACGTTTGAACGTGCACAAAATTCGAAGAATTTCTAGAATTTGTATCTAGTTTTAGCATGAATGGAATAGATATGTACAGGGTGGACCATGTAACTTGACCACCTCGAGGATTTTCACGTATTTAGTTATTGGAAGAATATTGAGAAGATGTTGACGTATGATTTCTATTCAGTTAATCGTATTCCTGAAGATTAAAAGGATCGAGGTGGTCCACTCTGTATATTTTGTGACTTTAAAAAATTATGTGTGTCATGAGAAAAAAGATGATTCACCTGGTGTATTAGATTACAGTTGTTTTTGGTAAACAGTATAGAATAATTATAACATTTTGTTGCTTCGTAATACTGAATAATAAGCCTAAAATTAAAGTAGATATATCTAGGATTCTTCACGTAATTGAATTGGAGTTGAATTTTTATAATTCTGCCCTGTACATCTCCCAATTGTCTATTAATTTTTTCTAATCTTACAATTTTGGTAAGAAAAAAATTCTCCTCCTCCCTAATTATGTTCCAAAACGAAACAACCGTTCGTTCGCCGTCCACCAAAGATCATAATTGCAGCCATGATCTTCGGTAAGCAAACAGCGAGCAAACCTCGCGATTACCCCATCACGAAACCCCGACAGACACCTAACCTGAAGCTCGCAATGTCCACACCGCTTCAACACTCTCGGTAAACGATTACCTCCAACGCGGCTACCCAACTTCCAGCCACCCTGCCTATTCGATCTCCTTACGCATCTCGAAAACAGGTTCGCCAGTCCGCGGGGGTATCTAATTTCCCATTTCGAGTTCCGTTCATCCGCCACAGGCCATCTGGTGCGAACAGCGGTCCCTTCTCCATCGAGAGACCTCCTCTTCCCTCGTCCTTCCCCCGCTCTGAAAGAGAGCCAGAGAATCATCCCTGGAAAAAAAGGAAAAAGACAGGAAAAATCGGGTGATTCAGTGGCGAATCGATTCGCGGGGTCAAGTGGCCTTTTTCTTGGTCGCGCGGGGCTAACAGTATCTCTCCAATTAAGGACAGGGGCGGCAGTCCGTTGAAGTCGATCCGCGGCTTGGCGAGGACAGTGGCGACGTCTCTGTTCGGAGAGCACGGCAAAGGCGTGAAAAGTGGGGTCGGAGGCGTCGATTCGACTGTGGGCTCGGTTGGCAACCGTCGACGCGACGCTCAAGCTCTTTCGGTGTGTGCCGATCTCTTGGTGGCCCTAGGCTGCTGCCGGTTCTTACGCCACTGGGATCGATATCCCGGGAGGCCAAACAGTAAACAGCCGGTTGGTCAGGATAGAGCCGGTGGTGGGGCTGCATAACATGGAGGCACCTACTGCCTTCGCCCGCCGCCTACTCTCTCTCTGCCTCTGCCTCTGCCGCCTGTTCGCGTCGCCTGCCAAGCGGGGACGAAAGGACGAAGAACGGGCTAACCCTACGATATGGTAGGCGCGACGCTGGTGGATCGAGGTACCAGAGCTTGGGTGTACGGTGATGCCAGACGTGAATTTTGGACGGATCGTGTGTGAGGTGGTTTGATCTCTTTTCCTTCTTTGCTGAAATTTTAGGTGGTGATGGAACTGGATTTTGGGTTAGGTTTGGAAGACTTTATTAGTACGTTGGGGGTAGTTAGATGGGGTGGTTTTAAAATGGTTTGGAAGCTCTTGGAAGACTTTTATGATGATTGACTTTTTAGGGGATGACAATTCTGATATTGGTTTCGGGTATAGTTTCATGGGGTTTGGGAATGGCTTTGTGATAGTCTAATAATTCTTTGGGAAGAAGGATTGGAGAATTCTTACGTGTTTATTTAAAAATTTGTGTACAATTTCTGTTATGGGAAGTTTGCATATGCGATTCATGAGAAATGTACATGGAATATGGGTACTTGTGTAAATTGCATTTTAATATATTTCCTTACTAAGTTACTAGTAGTGAGTAAATAAGCACTTAGGAAACTATATTAACTACTAATTATTAAATTACTAATAGCTGGTAAATAAGTAATTAATGAGTTAAATTAGTAACTAGTAATTTAATTCCAGTAATAAGCAATAAGTGAAGTTGGTTACTAAATTAGTCAGTAACTTATCATTTAAGTTATAGACTAATTTTATTAACTTGATTCTTCAAAAATCGAAATGTTCCATTCAGGTTATAAGTTAGCAGTATTTAGTATTGGCTGGAAAAATTCGATACACCAATTTCGATTTTGTAGATCGAAGAATGTTGCTAGAATTGGTAGTCTGTGATATTTCAAACCAATCGAAGTTAGGTTTTAGACGTGTATTTTGTAAGTTTGTGTAGGTCTTTTACGAGCGATCGATTTTCCAAGATGTACCAACTATTCGAATTTCGATGTGTCCTAGATCCCAGGATTTTATAGTGGCTGAAGATTTGAGACATTCGGGGCCAGGTTGAGGAAGATTTAGATTACCATTCCTCGCGCTCCTTACGAGCGATATAATAAAATAAAACCCCATTGACTTTTACGATGATCAGTCCTATGAAATATGCCAAGTTGAAATTGGGTAAATCATGTTGAATAAACCGAATACTTTTTTCGCCAAAATTTATATCTACTTTTCATAATTCTGTAATTTCTAATTTTTGCCAATATTTTTCATAACTCGAAACATGCTCAGTGAACTTCCAAATAAAATTGCCTCGCTACAAATCCTTCGCATAAACCCTTTGGAATCAATAAATCTACCTTAACAACTCTACCAAATAACCTCGTCTACTTAAACTAAACCACAAATCAATTCCAACACCAAGACCCAAACCTCACCACCAAGAAAAGGAAAGTGAATCAACTCACGTCCAAATAAGAAAAGATCTCAGTGCTCAGTGTGTCCACACCTACTAAGACCAAAACCCAAATCTCACCACTAACAAAGAAAATGAAGAGGCGAGATAGAAAAGGATTTACTCACATTCAGAGGGAGAAACTCTCAGTATACCAGGAAAAACGAGAAAAAAGTGTGTAGAAGGCAGACGATAAATCAAATACGTTTATTAACCGAATTGGGAGATGCATCTATTGGAGAAACGCGAAGAGTCGTGGGGACCTCTGGTAGCGTTGGACAGAGGTCGGAAACGAGTTGACAGTGTCGGAGGAAAAAAGCGGCGCGCTGCCTTGAGATATATCCCTACCCTTTCTCCTTCGCCGGTGCGCCCTACTCCTCTCGGCCGAGGCCTCGCGGTGGGGGTCGCACTCGGGGAAAGGAAAGGGAACTTCACTGGAACCATCAGTGGTGGGGGGATATTTCGTCGCCGAGTGGCAACCGCTAAAGGTTGCCTAGGGTGGTTGATCTTCACTCGGGAACGTGATCGACAGAAAGAGACCGGCTCCGCCTTTAAGTTCCGCTACGTCAAAGAGTAACGCGATGATACTCTTCCTCGCCGTCTCGCGGTTCTTTCTTTTCCGTTCTTTGAAGCTTCGATGTTCGCAAGATTTACTTGGGGGGCGAGTATCTTTTTGGTGGGTGGGTTTTCGAGTATGGTTGGAGAGGATTGCGGAGGAGTCGAGTTTGATGTATGAGGTTTTGTTGGGTCTCTTTTTAAACGTTTAAGGCTAAGATCTTTTTCAACCCGAGAATTGGTTTGTTGATATGTTTGGTGACGTGCATTTTTAACTCTCCTTGTGATTTAGTTGCGATGCATTCTGTTCTAAAGGATTACATATTTCTCTGCTCTTATAACTTACAACGACAGTTTGTGTGCTCGTATAAAATATTTTATACAAACTTCTTGGCAACTGCCCATTTCGTTTCATCCTTAACACGATGCATTGTTTAACCTTCTATTAACATAATTTAGAATTAATATGCACATATATCTTCATAATTTATAACAGTAAATTATGATTATTATTATGAATAAGGTAACAACAGGATATTAGTTTTATTTATAACGTTACTCTTTGAATTTCACTTCAAGGGTATAATATATCAAGATACGCTGTAACAATGTATAGTGTAATATAATATTTATAGTAGTGTAAATGAATCAAAATGACGATCCAAATTGTAACTAAGTATTTTTATAGCCATACTATACATCTTCTGAGTTCAATTTAATTCACTTATCACTATCACATACCACGTTACTATAATGACACCGAATAACTTAATCACGACGATTTGTATTTTCGGTTGCTCTAATCAGCCTCTTGAAGTCAACGCCTAAAGATTAAATATCCGAGTGCAATTTCGAACTCAGCTTACTCCCAATTTCTTCCCCTATATATCATCTCCGAAAAATAGGATATCCAAGCGTTGGTTTAATTTCCTTTTCGGTGGAAATGTTTCTGGTCTAACAACGAAATTTCCAACCCTGATCCTGTTCGATGTACGCGACATAGCAACGGGGTTACGTGTTTCACGGGTGGCGCGATTAATCCGAGTATTCTCGGTTGCCGAATAAACGCTCGGCCATGGCATTTTTCACGCCGCGGAACGGATCACCTGGGAGATCGGAGATCGAGACGCGAATCGGGAAACTGATGATCGACCATAGGAGACGAATAGGTCCGGCGAAAAAAGAAAGGAATGACGCGGATCGATCGGGCACGAACGATCTACGCGAATGGAAGGGAAGCATTTGCGACGGATTCAGATGTACTACCTCTGACAAAATGTTTTTGGCTAAACACGATAATACGAAATAATCTGGAATTACTGTAACTTTTCATATACGAAATGCTTCAGTATAGGCATAAAACAGAATGTTGATTTGGTTTAATATGGAATAAAGATAAAAAAAGAAAGAGCAAATAATTCAATCTCTATTTATTATCGCAGGGAAAATAATTGAAGAGTTTATTGAGTTTGGTCAAAGACATTTTACCAGAGATAGAACATGAATAGCGAACAGTGTAGGCGCGTGTATGTGAGTGTATAATAATGAGTTTATATTGATGTCAAATATATATCATGAATTAATTTTTGTATAAATATTAGAATCTGCACTAATTATGAAAGAAAGAGAAGAATAATTAAAAAATAATCACGGAACTATTATAACTATGTAAGAGTAGTAGATAAGGTAAAGCAACCTACAATTTTTACTCCCTCAGCAGAACCACAGAACTTTCATTTCAATAAATACCAAAATAAAAATAAAAACACCAAATGGGAAATTAAAAACCAAGAAAGTAACTACTGTTAAAAAATAAGTAAACTAAAATTACTCCCACATTCTACGAATATTATAACCTACAATATTCGTTTCAAAACGAATATAAATCATAAAATATTCGTTTCAAAATATCCTCTACCACCAAGCCAAAGAAAAGAAATATCTGAAAGGAAAGAAACCCCAAAATTCCTGAAACTACAATGAGTCCCCCCAATCATCCCCTCAGCCACAATACGATCACCAAGCATGACCCACTCCCTTCACCCTCCGTTCACCCCTTCGCGTGCCAAATTTCGCTCCTCCGTAAACAAACGATACCCGAATGAAGGTTACCTCGTCTGAAAACGCGTTACACCAATAAATCCGTACGTGGCGAGATAAAGTTATCGTGGAAAATCGTTCGACGAGAGGAGTGATCGTTCGCAGGGGTGGTCCCCAGGAGGTGGAAAAAGGAAAATACAGGAAAGAGGGGAAAAAATGAATGCGGAGGAAAAAAAGACCTCTGGAAGATGCTCGAAGGCAGGTTGCAGCACAGCCACAGAGGGAAAAGGGGTGGTGGATGGGGCTGCGCGAAGGTAAGCCGAGCAGCTCGAACCCTCGAACGTTCAAGAGGGCGAAGGAAAACGCAAAGTCGATCGCGTACGCGTCGTCGCTGGGGGCTCGCTCGTTTTTCTATTGGTGCGACGAACACCCCTGGCCGTTTTGAGAACATGGCAAACGGGGATGAAGAACGTGCGATCGGGAGAAACGGGATAACAGACGGGGGTGGAATGGTATCCTTATACGAGATATCCAGAGGTCGAAACGAGTAATCCTAGGTTTTTGAACATTTGCTACTTTTATCATAGTTATGGGACGGCTGATTTGTGTGGACAGTGGAGGAGTTTTTAGAAGTTTTTAGAAGTTTTCATGTTTTGAATTTTTGTTAGGCTTGGTGTTGATAATCTACAATATTTGATGGGTATATCAGAAAATCTACTTTACCTTCTGAAAATGTTCTACGTTTAGTATTAAAATTGATGAATGTTGTAGAATTTTTTGAAGATTTATTAATTTTAGCAAAAATTATTTGATTTATAAAAAGTTTTTAATTTTAGTATGAAGAAAGTATGATTTTTTAGAAACTCCAGTATTTGTTTGCGGTTTTGGAACAAGAGATGGTTGCCCTTTTAAGTACTGAGAAGACATTGCTTTGTTTAACATTATATATTTTATTTAATGGATCATATGGTAGCAGAAGATGAATCTGGCACTTTTACATTGCAAAATACACCAATTAAATTTACTATTTCTGTCTCCTGTATAACTTAAAACAGAATAAATTCGATTAGTGTATCGACATGAAAATAACTCTTGTGAAATGTCAGCGAACTAAAATTTGCCGGAATTCTAAATCAGAGAATTGATACGATTAAAAACCTCTCGTTCTTTTCATTTCGTCGCAATATAATCTATTTCGCTTGATTTTTGATCCCTCTTGTCGTTAATTTCGCAAAGATCGACGCTGATTTTTCATTTCGATCGAATTAACACCGATCCACTCGAATCGCGACAGTTTAATGTCATGATAATTAATCGCAACGAGGCGCAGAGAAGCGGAGAGCTGTCGAAAGCAAGTAGAAACGTGCAGTGAGAAATTTCAGAATGCGATCGCGTGACTGCGAGTCGCGATGAAACGCGTACGCTGCGAATCAGGCTTAAAGGGAAAACTCGGACGCCAGTGGTGGCAGCACCGTTGCGCGTCCGACGCTTTGACCCACGTGCCGTGTAGTCGCAGCGTTTCGTACCTCGTCTCAGCGGAATCTCTTGAAATTAAACCCGTTTGAACTCGATGTCACACCCTGTCACGCTAACTCTTCAAAAGATTCTGAAGAAATGCTAGAATCTTTGTGTTCATATTCTGGGTGACAAGTGTCATCCTTTTTTCTTTTTCTTTTTTTAATAGAAATTTGCTTATGAAGATGGAGTAATTGCTTACGAATGTTAGGAATTTTGAATGAATTTTTGGTACATATTAGTGTTTATTTAGAGATGGAAGTACCAACATTCAATGTGTACTTATATAAACTTACTCACAAAAGTTAAGAATTTTTGAACATTTTTTATATTCTGAGATACATAAAGTTAAAATTATAAATAAGGTTTATACAAAATATGGGAAAAACAAATTGTATGTTAATCTCTGTATCCCACTTTTAATTGCAATATAGGTATCTTGGAAAATAAAAATGGTACAAGAATTTGTACATGATTATTTTGTTCCCTTACTTACTGACCTTTACTGTTAGTAAATGTCATTCAGCGTAGCATGGTGGAGATAGTAATTTACTATTTGCGTCTCCATGTAGATAAAAGCTAACATTAATTTTGCCATGAGTATGCGCATGCTTCTAACTTCCGATATACCTGGAGAAAAGTACAATTACAAGTTAGAAAAATGTCCATCGACATAAACTTTGGACAAGTCGAAGCACAGGTCAGCTTCCCGTAGAACACCGGCTTCACACCGGCATAAGTATGTAGAACAAATTTCTAATTCACCTCTTCCCGTTGCAACGTCCATTCCACGTGTAAACCATGCAGAAAACTGCGCTCTGCTAACTAGACCGTGTTGCAACCGACTCGGGTATGGCACATGATGCTCACTTTTCGTCTTCCCGCTCCACTAAGTCGCCCACTTTGCACGCACTCGGTTCCTCTGATCCCTCCTTTGGTTACCGATCTATGCTAATTTTTGTTAGATCTCTTGTTAGCTATCTGACGAGTGAGATAACAGTGAGACACAATCATCCTTCGCTGTTCTCCGCAAGTTTGAAGAAGTCCAACTCCCCAGTAACCTGTAACTCTCTTTCATCTTCTCGGAATCCTTGGTTGTAGATGAAAGAAAACCACTGAGGTTTCCAAACTTTTACATGGTAACATAGATCTATGCACAATTAGTTCAACCGTGTACGTTTACAGTTCAAGGACCCAGTTGTGAATTTACTTTGAGAGGACACAATCATTGGTACCCTGACTTTAGTACCCTAAACTATGGACTACCTATTCATGAGTTGTATAGATCAAGAATGACCAATATAGACATTTAATGTGGCTCTCAGGAAACACTTCAAGTTCGCGACCTTGCTAGATGAGACGTGTCTGTTGATCGAACATATCGTGATAAGATTTGGCTGCCATTGCTGCAGGTATTTAGATTCGAAGGCTACCAGCTTGCACTGGGTAGTCATGGCTTCTATCAAACCGACCACTAACAGGAAACATCCTCTTCTTACATACGCTATATACAAAATTTGATGCCAATATTTAGATCCTTGGTAATACCTACCATCCATTAGAGATTTCCGGATATGGCTCACTCTAGTCTCATGCTCTCATGAGTTTTTACTACGCTTGTTCCATATTTTTTGGTCCCTTTTCTACTCGTTTACGTCTTCTTCGGTTTCTTCTCCTTCGTTTCACTGTCCCTCTTCACGTTTCGCCACTGGTATCCCCTGTTCCACCAACGCTTTGTCTCTGTTCATCCCTGACCAACGTTCACCCGCTTTGCGGCTGTTCCTCTCTCGTCTATCGTCACTTCATTCGTCCCTCTTCATCCTCGCTCTCTGTCTCTGTCTCTCTCTCTCTTTTCCTGGTCTCTTCCATCTCTCCTTTCTCTTCAACCCATCTCTCTCTCTACCGTTCTCTGGCTCCACACCTCTGCTTAATAATACACACCAGCCAGCCAGCCGCTACTACAACAGCACACCAGCGGCACCGACAGTATGGCATACCACTTTATTGATCTTCTTTCCCCGCTTTCACAGGTTTCAACCCGAATTTTCCACCACTTTATGCAAGCGTCGCCCTCCTGCCCGTTTGTACGCGCTTCCCACCCCCACAAGCCGCTTGGATTCATCCCTTCGTCCATCCATAAATCGAACCACCGAACGAGAGCCGCTAGGTTAGACCTACGGAGACGAGCTGATCTCGAAGACTCGAAGATCGCAAGCTGGAGAAAGTCGAACAGATGTTTGGAGAGTTGCGAAACTCTACGGGTTGGAGATAGCCGGTGGATCAGAGGGTGCGTCAAGTGGTTGTGACAACAGGTTCGGTGTTGCTTTCATTTTGGTATGTGGAGAAAGAGATCAGAGAGTTTGGTTGATTAAGTCCGAGTCGGGAACTGGATGTGGAGATTGCGAGGTTATGTAGGTCGGTTGGGTCTGATGGCAATTTTTGGTTCTAGTTGGGAAACGAGGATTGGAGTTGGGAAACAAGAAGGATTAAGCGTAAGCTAGTAACTGGATATGGAGATTGTGCAGTTATGTGAGACTGATGGGGATTTATTATTCCAACTGGGAAATAAGGAGTGGAATTGGAAATAGAGAAGGGGTTGATTAGACTGACGGAGTCTATCGCTGAAGGAGATCAAACGTCTTTCGGTGTTACTTGTATGCATCTTCCGTCCTCGTTTCTCATCTTTCTTCCTCTAAATTGAATCGTGAAAATCCTCCAAAAGTTGCCACCAAGTCCAGGAATGAAAATCAAAAGAGTAGTTTCGAAAATGGTTAACGAACCCAGGTATGTAATTTCCTCGTACCCTTTTTCCTGGTTCTGAAACAGATCCTGTAATAAAAATAAACAAATGCTCGAAGGAACAAAGGCGACTTGCCCGACTTCAGCCCGCTTTCCTCGCTCTTCGATTCATTTACATAACAATACGAACTTCGTTACATAATACGTGACGACGTTTTAACAAAGCAAAAATTCCCGATTGCCTGGAACAATGAACTCGATATGATTGTACGATTGTACACGTCTATAGTTTCTGATAATCGATGCATCGATCGTCTAGCTCACCAAACGTCACCAAATAGTGGTCCACTGGTCCTCGGTTCCACGTTCTCGTTCGCGAAGTTCATTCGACGAAGCTAATTAGCATCCACGACACGACCTTAAGGAGACCAGTTACGTCTCGAAGTCGAGTGTGTGTACCAACGTTGAATGTTAAAAAAGAAAACGTGGAAAGGCGTAGATACACCAGTGGCCTGGTTTCTTGGGATCATGGAAGGTGTTCTCCTCGACTGGCGAGTGTGTAAACACTGTTGCTTGCTTGGATCTTCCTTACGATCCGCTCTCGAGTCGTCTTTCGCCATCATCTCTTTCCTCGGCGGTTTTCTTCCGTCTGGTTGAGGCTATCTCTGCTTTTAGCCGCTGGATGGGATGCAACCATCGGTGAAGGAAAGTATTTCGGTCGAAAGATCTTTTTGCCGAGGTAAGACGAGAGGTTGTAGTCTCGTATTGTAATTAATAGGGATGGTTGCTTTTCGAGAGTCTTCGCTGTAAGGGTTCTTTCGAATCGAAGACTGCCCATTCTGTTGCGAATCTTGGGTTCGAGGAAGGAATTCGGTGGGGTCTAGAATTTAAGTAATTAAGGATAGTCTGACCACGGAGGTTAAAGGTAGGTACTTTTTGAGAAATCTATGAACCGATCGATTCGCTATTTAAAAAAGGACCTGTTCTGCGTATTGGAGATGGTATTCCCGCTTTCTGATAAGGAAACTGGGTTCTTTAGCGAGATAATTATATCGAAGTTCGCCTGTTTCATTTGGTTTGAGCTTGTCTTGCTTGTTTGCTTCATCAGGCGATGCTATGTAATAGCCCAATTTGGGGGCGTGACATTTCGAGATAGTAATAACAATTTGTGTATCCTATTCTTTTGATGGCGTCTATAGAGATGAGATTATACTAGAGGTAATTAGATGCTTTCAGATTTTTGCTAGATATTGATTTTCTAGGTATACTAACGGCTTCAAAGATCTCAAAAATAACGAACAAAAATATTTGTTGCTATATATTTGTCATTCAGTATTATTCACAATACATACCAAGTATCTTTTCTTTCATCACGATCAAAGGACGTACTTAAGGATGAGGTATCTCACGAAGAGCTGAACAGAACAGCCTAGAACTATGATCAAAGTTGTGTAAAATTTGTTGATCGATCCAAGATCCTTCCTTCACCTAATGGTACCTAAAGTATTCTTTGTATGATTACAACAAAGAAAAGAAATTGAGATGTCACCTGATCTTGTCGATAAGATACCTCATTGATGGATGAAGACATCAGCTACCCCAAAACTTTGATCAGGGCTGTATCCACGCCGATGGGAGCAGGATTTTGTCGTGACATTGCACTTGAACAAGATATCGACTTTGTATCAAGCAAGTTCGTCGACGGCTTGCTGGCTGTACACCACGCTGACGCAAGTGTCTCTGCAGTTTCGTTATCGGACCGGCATAAAAAGCGTCGATAACGAGGGAACGTTAGAGATTGGTCGCGCCACTGCTTGACCAAAGCAGGCACGAGTTATGTTCTTCAGTGGTATCTTGTTTGTAGGATGTTCCAATTGCGGATGCAAATTCGATGCTTCGACTCCTCCTTCATGTCCACCCTTCCTCCATTTTGACCCTTTCGAGTGGTGACACCCAAGTTAACACGTTATTCAAAAATACCTCTTCACTTTCGGGTTCGTTATTTATCCCTTTGAGAGTTTCTGTCGGGTTTTAACTTATACCTGTTTTGTATCATTCGTGTTGCTTAAACAATATACAAAGATTTCGATTAAATTTTAACAACATTGGGTAGCAATGCCTGTATTATATTTTGTAAACGGAATTGTGGTGGAAATTAAATGAATTTAAAATTTAATTTTGAATTAATGTTTTTTTATACCTTCTTTTAATTTAGTAGAAATTATTGGAGGATAGAGAGTCGTTTGGTTATTTATTCTGAGTAGTAATTATCGGTTCTGTGAACGCAAACAAGGGATGTAAATGACGAGAGTAACAAAGAAATCTAAAAAATTATATCTCTGCATTGCGATTTGGTATCAAGTAACATATTTTAAGTGTTAACTTCTTAGAAGAAATTAACATTGAATAACATTACTCTTATTTCTGTACACCCACTTCGAATGAGAAAAGAAATTGTATTTGCAAAAGTGAGGATACGAATTGGTCTATATATATTTATCATTTTGAATAATTTATTATGCAATTTGCCCCTGAAAAAGAAGATATATACATAATTTGATAACAAAGTTACGACTTTAAGTGACAATAATCTTGGTCTACATTTTTTCCCCAACATCTGTCTTTCTTAGCTCCACTCGAAGCTCATTTAATAGACTTAAGATGGTGCTCACAGAATTCCTAAGATAAGAGCCGTGATTACTCGAACATGATTTCCAGGAACACCATCGTGCATCATTTCAATCTGATTTCGGTGATCAAGGTTAAATTATCCAGAGTTATTCTAATATTAAATAATCAGGATCATGGAAGACGAAACTGCAGTAAAATTCCGACGATTAATATTAAAAAAATATAAGCCCTTCCACCTCACTACTATTTACTACACACTATCTTATTTACAATTTACATTACACAAACTATATATAGAACATTGCAATAATTAAGAATTTAGTTTATTATGTGCAATTAAAAATTGTACTTAATTAACATCACAGAATTTTTATTACCATGTGAATCATAGAAAAATTACCTTTACCGTTCACATACAGATATGCATACAGACCAATAATGAAAGCCATTTTCTTTGTTCCAGGTAAGTGTACTCTCAGGCTTTCTACCTTTGCGATCCAAGCAATGCGAACCCGTGGGTAAGTTAAGGACCTCTTCGTCTTCTAATCGCGAGCCATCGAATCAATCTCTTCCCTTCTCCCTTTTCCGTTCGAATTCCCGTCGCCGGGCCCGTTTCTCATTCACGGTCAATCCCAGCCGCTTATTTCCATGGAATCTCATTTACCGCGAACGGATCTGTTTTGCCCGGCGACGACGAGCGTGATTCAATTACACGGATGCGCGATACGGAGCTGCTCGAGAGGAGGCATAGTTGTACAAACACGCCATCGGTTCGTGTGCACTTCTAAGGTTCTAATGAAAACAAGTAGGTAGTAGATGTCATTCCGCGGCAGTGATTCTCGTTAATAGCCAGCCGGGCAGTGTAATTAACCGATCCGCCTCCCCCTGGCAACGTGGTGGTCGCACACCCGAGCGTTCGCGTGGCCGACGTTCTGGATCGGAATCGGGAGAAGCTGGCAATTAGAATGGAAAACGATGTTGCCAGACCTCACGGCATCCGTGGAAATTGTTATTATCCGACTGAACCAAGTTACGAAATAAATAAATGCTGTTGCAGCCGTAGCCAGCGGGAACGATCGCCAGACCGGCTATTTTAAATTGTCAGCCACGCGAACGCCTTTTAGATTCGATCTCCGCGACGTCGTTTCGCGTGTGCTCTCACGAGCCGTTAGACGTCCAGAAGGACAGACAGAGACGGATATACCGTGCTTCGACGCCAGCGACGACGGTGCCCTCCTTGAGTGGGTTTTGGTACTTGGCGCGGAGAACAGTTCGTTATATTGATTCAACGATTCGATCGAGATCTTCTATTTCGAAGTCTCGTTTCTAGTCACGAGAATTCCTCAGGCTATATCGCTTTACGAATGTTTTGTGCGAATAAATTAGAAATTGTGAATTTGGGATAGAAGAAAGGAAAAGTTTCGAGCTCGTCTTTCGTCTTGAAAATGCTTTCAGAGTATTCGTGTCGGTAATACTACTCTTTGCATTCTGTAGAAATAGCGAATTATATTTCTAATTCATTTATTTAAGCGATGAAAAATAAAGAAAGGATTTGTCGTTGAACTTCATAATTTAATATTGGTTAGAATTTTCTTTTCGTAAAATAAGTTTATTTATATGATTTATTCGGTCATTCAGTACGGTAAATCGTTAATCAAAGGTCTCCTTGATGACAGAACTAAAAACATAGGCACTAATTAACCATAGTTACATCAGATTCGATCTGCGTCATTATAAACATGACATAACCTAAATCGGCGACCAATAGAATGATGCACCACGGAGCAGCATATTTGTTGTAAATAATACATCCAAAATATCGACTAGCCAAGCGACGAATTTGTCCTATTCCCGATTAGCAGGTTAAAATGTTCAAGAACGCAGCGTGAAACGTTCCTCCGTCACGTCACCGTATCACCATGCACGCGTAATCTTCACGCCATGTTTCTCATCCCGCTCGCCCCCTCCCCAGCGGCGCCGTGTTTTTATCACATCGCGCACGCGCAGTATCTCTCGCGTTCGTTTAAATAAACGCGACTTCAGGAGCTGCCGGCTGCTCGCGCACGCGAAGACGTCAGTGGGCCGAATCCTTTGCAGCTTTTGCTTTTTAGTTATGCGCCGGTTAGTCGCGAGCAAATCTCGGTCTGCTCGACCAGCCGACTCTTTGTTCGCCGGAGGAATTCGCTGACGACAGGTTTCACTGGAATCGCGTTTGCCCCGAGATAAATCGGTGCGCTGGCAAGCGAGGCAAGCGCGCGTAATTGAAATTTGTCAACCTTAAGAGGCTTTTTGCGACGAACCGTATGGAACGGTTGGCTCGTTAGCACGGTTGCACGGTCGGGGTCGGAGTGGGGGCGCGCATGTAAAAATGTTTCGCGTTATTTCAGTTCCTCCTCGCTGCTTCCTTTTTGAGACGCGTTTATTTAACCCTTTACGCGACGCGACGGCTTTCGCGTGGACACCACATCGCCGCGTAAATTCGCGAGATACGCATGTGTCGCGTTTGATCTTCGCGGATGTCGCGGCAGGTATTTTCAGAGACGGTCTTTTTGCACGGTGCGTATGAAAACTCTAAAATACGTAAATTAATATGGTGAAAATTTCCGTGTCCCTTCAGACAACGCGTGTGAATTCCTTTCTTTTTAAATTTCTTTTTTGATATCGCAAGTTCCTATTTTCGTTTGTCTCCTTTACCTTAAAATAAATTTAGGTGACAAAGGGCTTTATTAATTTCACGAGTCTATGGTTTAACAGCTGGTCTGTATATCGCAGTGAACAAATTTTTTACTACTCGACTGCAATTTAATTACAAATCTCCTCTGGCCATAAATAAATGGAGACTAAAGATTGGAATGAACAGCAGGATATTTAGTAACGACGGTGTAGAGTGGTACACAATGGTACACGATATCACAGGAGTCAAAAATCCAGGCATGGAAATGTGTAACTTCCAAGTCACGTGCGTTAGTAGACGGTTAACCTGGGGCACGGAAACACGCAGAACGATAGGGCCGACAGTGGAAGAAGCGGCATCCCTAGCAATAATTGTAACGATAAATAGGCGCGTGCGGCACGGCAGAGGCAATGGAACAGAAAATCAGTCGGTTCTGGCTGCGCTGTGTCGCGAAGGAGGTCGATAGAGAAAGAAGGAACGAGTGCTCTCGCATTCCGATGAACAGCGAACCCAGAAACAAGGGGTGGGGGGCTGGCAGGGTGACAAGTCGCGCGCAGGGAAAAAGACGGAGAAGGTGAGTGGTGCGGGACAAGCACGAGGATAGAGGCGAAGGGAAAAAAAGATGGAGAAGGATAGAAAGAAAGAGGGAGAGAGTGATCTCGCAAATCAGTAGGAAGGCGGCATCGACCTCTTCTTCCGCCATCTTTGTTACACCAACAACGTTCTCCTTCGTCCGTTCCTTTTCCGTCTCTGTTATCCCTCTTTCCC
>NW_016907971.1:581690-610639 GCF_001483705.2 Eufriesea mexicana
TATTGTTTAATAGGATAATTAAGCTTTGTTGCGATTTAACCTGTTGAGTTTTGCGACTCCCTTTATTTTACGAAATTTTTTGGAGTCCAGTTTATTTAGTTGCTTCATTTGCTACAGTTGGCTCGTGTTTATTTCAACCACCTCCAAGTCAATTTTGTGGTCTGTTCGGTTGTAATATTTATATATGTGCAATATAAATTACGTTCTGTGTGTTAAAGTTGATGATTAAAGGAAACAAATAATTTTGAATCTTTTAAAAATTATATAGAATTATTTTATTGCCTTTGGTAGTGTCCAACATCTGACCTAAAATTAATTACAAATTACTATCCCCTGAAAAAGTAATGTACAATATAATTTTGCATTTTTTTAATGCAAATTAATAAGATTTATAAGAGACACATAATATTATTAAATATTATGGAATATTATAGATACTGTTCGATATTATAAAATACATATGTAGTTTAATAAAATGTAATATGATAAAGTGCAATACTGAAGAGACTTCCTACATTTTTAAGTTTTACGACGATTATTATAATATTCGTTTCACAGCTTGTATGTTCTATGGGAATAGTTAGGCACACATCGTTGTCGCCCCATCATGACATTCAAGTTTCTCCCCCTTGTCCTTAAGCTCGGATTCTCTTAATCTCTCCTTATCTTTATTATGTCCTTAATACGACCCGTATTTTCCGTAGTTATTTCTCGATTGTTGACGAGTTAGTAGGTGCACATTAGTCACGCTGATATCCAAAGTGGCAGATCAACGACTAAAATAATTGCGAGCCCTCCGCTGATGCTTGTTCGTTGCTCCAAACGCTAATTATGATTTCAACACTTATCAACACCTATTACTTATATATTTATATAGATTCACTTATTATATTTATATTATGTTTAACAATTTTTAAAAGGAGCAAAGAAAAAGAGTAACAAAAGAAGAATATAAATTTCACCCATATACATTTATTTGTATTTAAATATTAACTTTTATTTGTACGTATCATTGTCTTATTAATCAGACGAAAATAAACTACAGTTCATATCCGGAGACCTTAAGCAACGCACGACATTAAAATTGCCGCCTGGTCCGGCGTCCGTATTAATTGAAACGCGACACGCGGCATCCAGTATGCAAAGAATGCGCGACCGACGAGCATCAATTGCGCGGGTGATGTCGCGATACGAGGCCCGTCTTTATGATACCGTGTCGGACATTTAATTACCAGCGCGCCCCACTACCCTGTCCTGTCGTGATATTCGTTCCAATATCTGCACGCAACATCCGCGTTGTTAATATTACTTCTCGTTCCGAAGATGCATATCAGCGGCTAACATTAGTGGACAAATGCTATGGTGAATCTCTGATCCATAATCATCGTGTTTGGCTCGCGACCGCGCGTCCGATCTAGCCGCGATAATTACTTTGTACGTGAGCCGAAGTTGAGCGCGTATTATCACTCTTGAGGACGTGGAACGTTAGTGTACTTGATCTTAATGCATTTAAACGCAACGAGAGGTTCACGTGGCTGTCCGTTTTTTCAAGTTCAGATGCATGATTATTAATTGAATAATAACGTGATAGCTGAGTTTCCGTCGATGGTAGCCTGTGGTAGTTTCCTTTCTCCATATACATAGATTAGAAATACCGTGAACAAGCTTTTTACTTCATAGGAATTCGTGCTGGATACTTCTCAGAATTTGTTATCTTAATTGCCCTTGAAGTATGCTGATATCGTATACTAATTTTCTCGTTTGCAATGCGAAATGTCATGTCGATAGGATAACATATAACTGGTTAACGTTATGCTGCTTAAATGTATATATAGGTGCCAAACACCATGTTAGGCTCAAAACGCTATATAACCACCAAATCTGTCAGCTTGGATATCGTTACTGTGTACGTGAATATATGTATTCACAAAAATGTCCATATCTCTTCCTTTTAAGCACAGAACAGACGACGTTGACGATATTACGGTTCTGCGCATCCCTACTGCGCATGCGCGTGGGCACTCATCAAAATGAAGTCCGCATTTCGTTAGTCAAAGCGACATCCAAACATAAGCTTTATTTAGGTAGCAACAAATCTACTGTAAAATGATGCAACGAATTCTATGAAGGGAGAGGGAACATAGAGTAAAGGAGGAAAAAAAAACGAGAATTAGATCGCAAAGATATCGGTCTACGTTTAAACTTGAGCAATACCGTTGTACCGGCACGTCATGCTCGCGTGAAGTTTAAATTGGGTTGAGTATCACTGGCGGATTTGTAATAAGTGTAAGCGGAGCGATACAGATGCGTCGCTCTCGCAGTGGTCCCGTTTGCGCGCTCGCGCGCCTTCTCCCGTCGAATCCCAGCGCACTATGAAACTCTGATGACGCAATGGCGAAGTGTTGGTGGAAGTTGGGAGTGCGGGCGACGTGTCGCGAATGCGTCTGTGTAAAAGCTTCGCTGCCAGCTGCACAGCAGTCGTTTAAGTCGCGCTCGCGACTCCGTCATTGAAGGTGCAAACGGTTTCTGATTTGAAGTTTCGTTGAATCATTGTCTTCTCATTTGCCTACACGTCTGAATATCTTGCGAATATACTTCATTTTTATGGCATACAAAGTCACTCTAACGGATAAAAAGTAATTCTCTACTTAACGTTGATATTTCCTAAATAGAAAATATCGTTAATTAATAAGAAAAATCGATATCGGCGTTGGAACATTGATTTCAAATTAATTTCACTGATGGAGCCATTTATGTATAATTATCCGCAACTTTCTCGTTCAAAAATATTTTGGTCATAAAAGAATAGCACACTCGGTCATAGCCCGTATTTATCCGTCACGCCATCTCGGCAAGGCATTCTCACACTTTACGGTGCATCATATCGACTCGGTTTCCTTCGCCTGACGCCGCACTGACGTGTGTTGGACCATCGCAACTATACACGTTAGAGGCGTTGCGGTGTAGTTATCGTTGGAATGGTTAAAGGTTTTGGACTCACCAGTCTGTGGCAGTCGGTGATATTATACAGCGGTGTAAAGGAGACAAAGAGGTAAAGCACTGATCGGAACAAGTAGAGAGCGAATCAGAGTCGAAGTTGAAGTCGGAATCGTGACGCGTCGCCTCGGGTCGTCTCGGCTTCGGGACGAGTACAGCCGAATGCGTGCCTACGTGCGCGCCTCACTGTGGCGCGGTGCGACATACCGTAGTCGGATGAGAAGAGCGAGGCGTCACGAGACGACACGAGACGATACGAGACGACACGAGACGACACGAGACGATACGAGCCGATACGACACGGTACGAGACGATACTATACTATACGAAACGAGATGGGATAAGACGGGACTGGACGTGACGAGACGGGACGCGACGGGACGCGACGCGACGCGACAAGACACGACGAGACGGGACGCGACGCGACGAGAAGGGACGAGTCGAGACGAAACGAAACGAGACGAGACGAAACGAGACGAAACGAGACGAAACGAGACGAAACGAGACGAAACGAGACGACACGAGACGACACGAGACGGAGCGGGACGGAGTTACGTGAGGCCGACGCGGCGAAGCGAGGCGAGGCGAGGCTAGTCGAACCGACCCGAGTCAAGTCGAGTCGAGTCGAATCGGAAGGAGAGTCAGTGGCTGGCGACTCCTCGGGGCGTCAGGTTCGTTGTATGGGGTTTGTTGTTCTTTCGCGCTCTTTGCAAACCACGTGCGCAGCTCCGTGACAGCTCTACTCTAACGGACGTTCAAAGTACATGGCGTTACCATACGCACGTCTCATTTGGCGCAATCGAGCTTTCCAATTAGTGACGTTTTCGAAAAAGCGGAGGATAATTTTGATCGGAAATCAACCTTTTCAACAAATGTTGTCCGAATAGCATCCGAACTGGGAAGTGTATATTGTTTATGATCATGATACATGTTTTCTGCATATTATCGTGAAGTTGACTTTAAAATTTTTCAAGTGACATAGCGCGAAGTACAGGCCATGATGTATCGTAGACAGGCGATATTTCCTAAACTATAGGAGTCGAACGTGCAATTTTTGCTCAATACAGATACGAATACAATTTTTACCGATATAAAGGAAACATCGCTGCACGGAAAAAAGAAGAGAAGAAACAGCGATAAGGAGCGGGAACGCGTTTCGAACACTCCGAGAGATTCGTGGGTATTACAATTTGAAATTTGTCACGACCGCTTGGCTACGTGCCCTCGACGGTTATCGCAGCCGAGACTTTCGTTAGCAACTCTTATCGGACTTACGAGAATAACCTGACCGCACAGCGTAAATATTATGAATACACGAATCTTCGAATCGTGCGTCGAGTTAATATTATGATGCTCGCTAATCGTGACCAATAATGTTGCCAACCTCGACCAACGTTTCAATGAAAGTAGCGCCAAGGACGAACGAAATACCACGAATTTCTCTGAACAAACCACTTATACATTTCGTTTTACTAATCAAGTAAAATAAAAATAGAACCAAAAAGCAAATGTCGAACGTCCAATAGTAATCCCGTCGGTCTACCATTGAGTCGGCAATGAACAAAGCAAGTGGACCGAGCGCAAGAGAAGAACATAAGGCGGGTAAATTAGTCGCGGAACGGGTACGTTTGCGACAAGAAACGGAATAATAACGACCGTGGCGGAAGAACGGGGAAACTAGAGAAGAAGAAGAAGAAGAAGAAGAAGAAGAAGAAGTAGTAGAAAAAGAAGCAGGAGGAGGGAGGCGGTGGAAGGTGTACTCTTATTTGCAAAGCCAACCGACTCGACATAGGCAACCACTGCGGCGAGATAGAGGAGAAAGAAAGAGAAGAAGTGACACGGTCGTAACACGGCATAGGATAGAACGAATAAAGGAGAATCACGAATAAAGATAGAGGAACCGCGTGAAAGAAGGAGAAGGAAGGAGAAGGAAAGGAGGAAGAAAAGAGAGAAGAAACGAATTGGTTAGAACGAGAACGAAGGAAGGAAAGAACGATCTGTTAGGGTGAAGGAAGAGAGCGAAGAGAGAGAAGATTTCTGGGCACGCGCACTCCACCTGCTAGCGTGTAGTGGCACGCGCCATATCCACCCCCTCCGCTGCCGTGGACGTTCCGTCCCACCCCGCCAGCGCCGCTTCACCCGCCGCTCCCCTCTCGCCGCAGTCCCTCTTTGGCGTTACCTCTCGGTTCTACCGCGGCCGTCGCCGCCACCGCCACCGCCACCGCCACCGCCACCGCCACCGATTCTTCCCTCACCCTTCCCTCCCGCAACCCCCTCCCCGCGTTCGACTACCCGACATACCCGCTCGATCTCCCCTCGTTCCGCGGTGCCTCTTCTCCTCCCGCGGGAATCCCCTCCCGTGCTCCCCTCACGCGTGCCACAGTTCCGAGACCGGGACGCGCGGGAGTCAATCGCTCGCGGACTTCGATAGGACGAGCACCATAGGTCCTTGCTCTTCCTTCTCTCTTGTACGCCTCTCTTTCCAAGCGCGTTCTTCGCGCCTCGTGTCGCTGCGGTCTCGTGTGCTTTCCGCGGTTCTCCATCTTCTAGTGATTCTGCTTCTTTCTGTCGTTTCGATTCTTGACTTTGTTTCGTTTCTTTCGTTTCTTCTTTTCGTTAGAAAGAAAAAGTTTCTGACTCTCGCATCTCGGGGTTGAGAGATTTTTACGTCTGGACAATTCCGCCGCTGTTGTTGTGTAGTACCGAGAGTGGCTGGAAGAGGGACAGAGAGATAGAGAGAAAGAGAGAGAGAGAGAGAGCGGGAGAAAGAGAGAAAGAGAGACAGAGAGAGGGAAATAGAGAGAAAGAGAGAGAGAGCACGCTAGAGAAAGAGAAAGAAAAGATTCGTTAGGCGGTTGAGAACGAACGACACGTTGCGTGGCTCGCCACGAAACGACGCGTGGCCGTCGATCGAGAAACCGCCGTGTATCCCCGAACGGACGGAAGCTTGCCGGTCAAAGTTTGCGGTGAATTTTCACGATCGGTTCTGCTGGCGTCGCGATCGTAGAGCATAGTGGCGAGCGCAAGAAAAAGGCAAACCATCCGCGGAGAGCTGCCAGCCGATGTTTGCGTATGAAAAAACCCGGTCGTCCTCTTCCACCTCTTCCTCCTCTTCTTTCCGGCGCTCGCCTACTGGCAGGGGGGCAACGTGCCGGTCGATCTGTGCATTGTAAACAAAAAGAACAAAGGGCCAACGGAAACACTAACGACGACGAAGGCGACGACGAGGAAGACGAGGAACGAGGACGGCAAGAACGAGGAGAAGAACGTGGGAAGGGAAGAACGTAAGAAGGAGGAAGGAAAACGAAGGAGAAAAATACAGAGTGGGGGGCTGACGCGTGCTACTACCGCCGTTACTTCCATCGCAACAAAAATAGTTCAGTCGCTGCGGTGGAGAAGAGACAGACGGCGAATGAAAAGGGACGGAAGATAGTAGAGGCAGAGAAAGAGAAGGAATATCGAGTTATCGTAATACATATACACGCATACACGTGTGACTTCGCGCGTTACCACCAGCGTGAGGAGATCACGTAGAATACGAAGCGGCGGTAGTTAAGTGCAACTTTCGTGTACTGGTGACGCATTCGACAGTGTGAACGAGTGAGAGGAGGGTACTTTCGAGATAAATACGAGACGAGACGATCGAGATTCGTCACGAGCGAAAATAAAGCGGAGATAAATTTGGGGCCCGAATCGGATGGAGAGCGGTCGAGACAGAAGAAAGAAAAAAGGAGAAAAGAATTTTATTTCGGTGCAGCGCGATCTGGCTTTCTTCCGTTCCTTGTAGTGTCAGCAGTGACAGAGAGTGGTGCGCGCACGATCAGCTGTTCGAAACCGCGACTCGCATTGTTCTTCTCTCCCGTTCCATCGATCGTCTTTCGTCGTGAATTTTTTGACACGATATTCGCCGTGACTCGACAAATCGGACTCGATCGTCGCTGACGCCACGTTTCTTCTTCTCATACGCGTGTTTCAAGTCAACGTTCTTGAACCACCTGTTGACGATTTACGAGGGAAAATCGAGACGGCGCTGTGTTCCAACGTAATTTTACGGTCGCGTTGTGGTCGAAAGTAAAACCTGGATAGAGCCTGATTCTTATTACGTGCTCGATGGTTTAATTCGAAACGGATTCCACGGTGTATCATCGCGACATTGTATAAAATTCATCTAAACACCCTTCTTGCCTGTGTCGGTCGATGTGCTAGCAAATACAAGAACCAAAAAACGTGGAAGTTACAGGGATCTTCGTTACCATGTGTTCGATAACATTTCGCGGGAAGATTGTCGAATCGGTCGCAAGGACGTGTGCGATATCAGTGGTGGAACATTAATAATGTGCAAATTCGTGCAGAGTTTGACGAACATCGTCATTGAAGGAAATTAAATATGCGACTGGAGAGACTTTCGACGGCGGTGCGGTGCGCCGAGTGTTTTTCGGTGTGAATGTTATCGAGTCGTTGTTAGTATACGCCTTATCTGTCGCTCGCATCGGCAGAGTGACAGAGAAAAAGAGTGTAAGAAAAAGTGGGGGAAAGAAAGAAAGAGACTCGACTGAGTTCGGAGGTCACGGAACCGTTGGACGATATGCGGCACGCAAACTCGTTTCGACGAGCTGAGAATTTCGGCCCGCGGATCCAAGTGGCGCGCTCGCGTCGTCCGGACGCCAATAGCGGCGTGAAACAGTGGTGATATGCTGGTCGAGGGACACGGGAGCGTCGATTCTATTCCCGGCGTCTTTTTCTCGCCGGTTGCGTGACGTTCGACTGGCGGCGAGAACAGAGTATTATACACCGTACGCGGCGACGTTCTCGAGCGCGCCAACCTCCACTTCGCTACTGGTGTGATAGCTAGTCAAAGTGATCGGAAGGGCATTACGTTTATTATTACGGGCATCGAAGCGGTTGCATGGTGTGTACGATAAAAGTAACGTATTAAGGGAGAGAAAGAAAGAGAGAGAGAGAGAGAAAGAGAGAGGGAGAAAGAGAGAGAGAGAGAGATGCTTCGTTGTAAAGTGTTAAATTGTATAGTAAGGAAAAAAGAACCGCGGGGATACGTGGAACACGTTGATCTATTTCGAATAATGCACGCTTAAAAATCGAGGCCACGGTGAAAGACCATTGTCGCTCGATCAGAAATGCTCGTGTCGCGATGATCGAATTCCGTTGTAGCGAACAAACCGTCCGAAGGTAATCGTGCTTTCTCGCTTCTCGCTCGTCGTGCATGCGTTGTTACGGGACTCGGATCTCCGCTTTGGTTACGCACGAAGGAAAGTTATCGCCGGTGGTAGCGCGCTGGTGGTGGTTCGAGCGTCTCTGGAAAAGCGCGGAAGACGCGACGAAAGCGAAAGTACGACGGTTGCGTTGGCGCGTTCCAGAAAATGACCTTCAAGTTCCGCTGAGAATCCTCCACCACGCGGATTGAATAGAGAGAAAAAACATGGATCTGTAACGACCACACCTGTCAACGCGTATCATCGTCGTGTAAAAGAAAATCTTCTCGGATTGAGACAGTGTATAAGTGCGAATATCTAGCGACGAGGAGCCATCGGAGGAGGGGCATGGTGGGCACCCACCAACCAGGGCCACAGGCCCGGGTGGCCCCCCTGTAACGAGGAAGTCTCTTGCTATCGTGCCGCTCGTGCTCCATTAGATTGCCTGGAATGATGGTATGTCTCTTCAAAAATAGTACTTCTTATCTGTCGCCGCGACGCGGCGCGCGTGTCTCCTGACTTCTGTTTCCACTAGCGCGAGTAAATCTCCAGCGCATTCGACCCAAGTATCGCGCTCGTTCGTCCCCTTTTCTTTTCTGCTACAACCGATATTTTTCCCTTTTTTTCACGATTTTTTTTATTCGAGAATTAAAGCATTCGCATTCTATATCCTCAGAAATTAAAAGTAATTCTATTCTTAGAACTTGTTTACTCTTTAACATGGTAGTAGTAGGCATTTGGTGGAGAAATATTTATTGTTTGAGATACAATGAAGATAAGTGACTGCACAAATTTGCGATATAACAGTACTATTGCGTTATATCGAAAAGTTGAAGATGAAGATAGGAGAAAAATTATTTTTCGTTTATTTGAATAAAATTTACGCGTTTGCGAATTATTCTGCATTCTTATTACAAAATATAGGCTATTCGTTCCTTATTTAAGAACACGCGCTCCTAGACAGTAATCTTTATGCGAAGAAAGAAGCATCCCCTGATCACCTCATTATCTCTCATTCAAAATCCACTTCAATTATTCTCTTTCAACGAAAGATGAAAAGTTAACGATCCAAAAGTTTCACCATGCCTTTCAACGAACTATGAACAAGAATAAAATTCCTCGCAGGATTAAATAATCCTTTTTCTCGAAATTATGATTATCCGTTACTAACCCGTATAAAAAATCGCGAATAATTTGAAACACTGTTTGCAACAAAGAATCGAGACTGTAAGGTTGAAGTTTGGGGAACAAAAAGTCGCGAGCAGGTTTTTGTGCTGGTTTCCAGCGGGCAACGCAGATAAAGGGTATCGATTCGTGAATTTTTTTGTTTATCTCCGCCCTGTCCGCCGGTAACTTGGAGCTCGCACGAAATATCACCAGATAACGGAAGTTCCGGGACGATAAAAATGATTCAACTCCGAAAAATCGACGAGAAGTCGCGTTTGTTTGATCGAAACGACGCTCGCGTTTCCGTGATCGTCCACACACTGGTTCCTACTCTTTCACTCGAAACGACACTGGCTGCAATCTATTACGCGTCTTACCCACGCGTTGGTCGCTCTGGAAGATTCAAAGAAACCGGAAACGTCTGACCGCCGTAACTGTATTGCACCACATACACCGGTTGTTTGTATTGAAATTGCGGTGCGTGTCTCTTGGAGCATAACACGGGCGTATTTATTATACCGTGACTTTGTACACCGGTACTTGTCGATGATCGAATGAAAATGCGATGTACAAAGGATTTGGGGGATAAGTCCTGGATGCTTGCTCGATCTGGACTCCGTCATTACGACTTCATTGTTACGAAAATCTCGTTACTAGTTTGCGTATAATTATATTTCCTTTTTTTAAATTTTAAGGTGTTTCGAAAATTATTTAACAAAGAAAAAATTTTTATTCAATACGTTAAAAAAAATTTTTTTTTGGAGAAAAATATTTTCCAATAAATATTGAAGAATATTCAAGAGAAAATTTTGTTCTAGCATTTTATTCTTTTATGTAATATAATATAATAACATATAATGTTACTCTAGTGGTAATTATATTTTAATTTCAGTGTTTGAATCGTACTTAAGTTATGTAGGCCTTCTGTTAATTATTTCTTTGGAATTATGCTAGTAATAGCTGATTATCTCGTTCGGATGATATACACAGGTTACATACATCACGTTCGTTAAGCAGACTTTCGAAGATTTAATTAGAATGTTAGAAACTTCTCTGTATTTTACTCTAAACTTTGATCTTATTTAAATCGGAATTAATTTGCAAACACAAGATGCGCTATGTTACGCTAATTTGTCAAAGACTATGATTCTACTAATTAAAATAAGAATTCGAAAAGCAGTACAATCGCCAGGAGAAATAGAAAGACGAAAGTTAGAATCAAAATTTCGAGAATAGTACAGTCGCAACAAAAAATGCGAAAATAAAAATTACCTCTCACGCTATAAAGACCAGGACACACAAAGACAAGCTACACTTATGATCCAACTAAAATTATATTTGACAAATTTTCGTGAACGTCTATAAAATTTGTGTAGATTCTGAAAACGTTTGCAATTTGAACTTAAATGAAATAAACGCATAGTTAACTGAAACAAATTATTTTCTCCGTACATACTTTCTCAAAATTAAGTCTTAATTGCAGCAGTGATAAGAAGTTAAATTAGAAATACGAGGAGCGGTACACTCCACTATCGATTCAGTCGCAGTTAGGCCGTTGGCTTCGCCCTCTGTCCGAAGAGCGTCAAGATCGCATGCACACACGTAGAACAATAGATTGACTGTCGTCTAACGGCATTCTAGCGGTCGGACGACCGATAATAGGGGCATCTAGCGCGAGCGTTCTGGATATTCCGCGTTTCCCTGTCCCAGGCGCACCGGTTCCGTTGCACTAATGACCGGTTCGCGATCCGGGGCGTTAGTCGAGAATCGGCCCATCGCGGACGACATGGCCTCTCTCGGCTGCGCAGAGCTGCGCGCTACCTTTCAGTGCACGAATATTGTTTTTACGATTCACTTTATGTGGAAAACTCGGACATTTGCAGTGGGGATAGTACATTATATTCACTCCATCTTTGACTCCATCTTTGATGCCGCGAAGTCTACATTTGTGACTTTGGTAGTAGCATAGTTCGCGCCACCAGTCTTTCTACGTTGAATTGGCAGTTAATATTGGCCCCCTTGTAAAGTGGTTTACGTCACATACATCCATATACTCCGACATTCGTTTAATACTCTGTAGTCATAATTGCAATAAATAATTTATTACAAAGAATTTCTACATACTCCATTCTCCATGGTATATTACATCCTGTTTACATTTCGCTATTTATTTAACACGGTTTATGGTAATGTACATTCGTATACCAAACAAACTGTCAGTCTGTAAACATACATAATGTAACAAATTTAGAATAATTATTCTATCATATGCATTATGCTTAACCACTTATGAATTGCCATGGATAGAAACATAGATATAGAATTAAACGTTGATAAATATGCCGTTCACGCTGAAAACACTGTGCATTTGTATCCCAAAGCGTCAACAACCCAAGTACCCAAGCCCTGTTTTCCTACGCTCGAAATGCAAAGCATTCCAAAAGAAAATAATTTTCATATCCACTCCAAGGCAAATGGCGATTAGCCAATCCGCAAGAACAGCGGTCGCGTGTTCTCTTTGGCGAAGGGGTTGCACGGTAGGCTGTTGTCGCGCGCGCGGCCAGGCGTCCCGATTCCGGCGTGTCATAACAGGGGAATGAGCTCTCCGCTCGGGTGGCCGGCTCATGGCTGCGCCACGGAATTATTTATACCACTTGATTACACGCGTTGAGCCGAAGCGTGCCGAACGGGCGGCGGAAACGGCCGAAAGCTGGCCCGAGGTTCTCTGTCAGCCACGCTCGCCGTCCTATCGCGCACGCATCGCTCTATCGGGCATCGATGCGAGGAATCCGGTATACTTTGCCCTGCGTCGCGATATCGAGCGGACGATAACGAGGACGACGGACGTCGGGAACGAAAGAAATAAGGGACGAAGGAGAAATTTTTTCGAGTCGCATTTCCTCATACATTTTTCACGTATAGTTTCGTTTCATGACCCCTAGATAGGGAAATCCATAAGGTAACGCTGCTTCGTCGTCTTTGTTTCTTTGTCCAATAAATTCTTTCATAGTGAAATTCTTTTAAGATGTAAATTGTAAATATCTTAATATTTATATTAGGAGATTATAATAAGGTTAATTAATATATTAATCTTGTTATTCCAAAAGTTATTTCATTTGAAAAGCATATAGATTATCTCTGAGAATTTTCAAGAAATACAAATGTATGTTGGAATAATCAAATAAAAATTCGTTAATTTAAAAGACAAGTAACAAGTAACAGAAAACCGTTTAGTTCCCAATTTCCATCAAGTAGTATCTAAAAAGAAATTTCACTCGATGTCGATTATACTGAACTATACACACTATATGATTCATAACCTAAAATCGATAATTATGACGAAACTGGTTTACAAACAATTATTGGCCACTTGGTATATTAAGTTTCAGTATCTTGAAGACAAGAAATTAATCACCTATGCATAACTCACACGCGGCATACGTTTGACATTTCGAAAGGAGACAATTATGTCGAAAGGAAATTACAAACAATTCTAGAATCGTCTTAATCGGGAGACGCGACGACAGATGGCACTTTGCGTGCGCACGAATCTGATTGGTTGTGGCGTTTCGCGAACGACATCATCGCCCGCTGCGTGGAGCCGCGAAAGTGAAACGCGTGCGTTCACGAGGAAACGGTATCGCCTAAATAAAGCTTTAAGGACATTTTAATATTTATGGACACAGGAGGGTCGCGCCTCGGACGCTCCAGTTCGCGAATGCACGACCAGTAATAAACCTGTTTGCCTGCCGCGGCGTAATTTATTTTAGAAACACGTGGGTGGTCATTGGTAGAGAACGAATTTAATTCGTTGTATCGCGGTGCGGTTGAAAACAGGCGATATCCTTTGTAATTTGCGTTATCTTCGTTTTCCCTTTGTTTCACAAAGTTCCCGTGTGATTCGACCTTGATTGACATTTCACTCGCCAGACGTCATTCGTGACCGATGAAGATTTTAATTCTCACGTTAACCAGAGATGGCGAATTTGGAATATTTATGGTATTTCTGTAATTAATAGCTTCCGTGTTATATGAAGATCAAGGTTTTTGGTGGTATCTTGGAACTAGGTCAGGAAATTATATTAGAATGGTTATACGTAGAAAAATAACGATCGTGCCAAAGTTTCGAGCGCTCATCGTGCATATTTCGCGTGAATAATATGTCAAAGAATGTTCTCATTCAAGCTTAACAGGAGTTACCTAATGAGATTCAGGTAGCCAGTGTAAGCTACCGGTGATTCACGTGGTACAATTCGTGTGAAACTGTGTTGCTATAGCGTCTTGGTCTTATTTTAGAAACTATAATTGTTCCCATTTATTGTCGGACTATAAAAATCGTAATTAATAACAATATCAATTATCATTGATACTCTAATAATTAATAATAAATCATTTTCTTTATCGTACAAATATATTATCGCTTTTTCTGCAACTTTTTTGCAAGGAAATCTCATAAGACTTCTGGAACAGATCGATTTCCATTATTCCGTGAAAAGGACCCTTAAGGCGTGCCACGATAAATTACGGCCGATGATTTCCAGTTCTCGTAGACGCGGGGAAAAGGATGAAATCATGCGTGTCGGGTTTGAGGTGTACTTTATAACGTGCACGGTAAAAAGAATAACCGGAGTGAACCGGTGCAATCTGAAGAACAGAAAACAATCTACCTTCGGGCCAAAGATGATAATTCTGACAAAGCAAGGGCATCGAAAAGCGATTGCATTAAGAAACAACCTATACGTGGTATACAAAATACGCCGCGATCGAACGTTACAACATTTCGACGATTCTTAACACTGTATACCATAACATAAGCTTAGTCATTATGGGTAATATACGTCTGAAAAGAAAAACATACATCGAAACATTTTACATTCTCGCAATACAGTGCATGATATGTAATTACATATAAAAATTCATAACGCGTAGCAAATGTTACGACGTTAATATCTTGTATCATTTGACTTATAAACTTATTATATTAAAGAAATTAATAATTACTATATTATTTGAAAGAAAAATGAATATATAACAAATTTATGGATTTACATTGTTTTAAAATTTATACAGAAACTACTCGAAAAAATATTTTACATTTTTATGAAGTTCCAAAATTAATTCCAAATAAGAAAAGATATCGGGTGTCTGTAACACGCATAGTAATAGTGAACGGAGTTATTCAGTATTACGATATAACGTGTTGGAATTAAATTAAGGACCAATAAAGAGCACCATCCACTCTAACCAACAGGTTTAAAATAAATGTTTCTTATTAAATCACTCGAATTATGTCTTCGAATAAAAGATGTGCGTGCACTATATTGACGGATGTGATTAGAAGCTTATTCTTTCCTAGTAGTTTCTGCGAATCCGTCGCTGCGAGATCGGTGGTTACTCGAAGACTATTAATTCCCTGGTACGCGCGGAGTCCCGTAATTCTCGATTCGAAGCACCGAAATACGCCCGGTCGACCTTGCCGCGTTATTAGGCTACGCTTTAAACGAGATTTCAGCGTCTTGCTGTTCTGTCGATAGCCCTCGTGTCTCTGGCGATATATTTAGCTTCGTAGCGGGGTATCGCGGATCAACGATGCAGAGGGGCGAATCCGACTGAAAAGGCGATAGACGAACGGGATGGATGGCGTTAGGATCGACCTTTGCCAATATACAGTGCGCGATGCGACGACAGCGCGCCCTATGATTTCCAGAATTCCTCGGGCAACTTCAGACCGGTATATCTCAGTCGGAAAAAATCGTACAATCGTAAATCAAATTCGACTTTTCAGATGTAGGTTAATACTGTATAACGCTGATAACAACAATCGTGGGAAGAAATTAATTTCTTTGGGATATTTTCGCAAATGTAAGAAAAATTGTATAAGACTATATATAAAAGATATAAATTATACGTATATTTTGTGTTTGATAACAAAGGCTGTGTAACTTATGAAAAATACGTAACTCTGAATAAGATTTTCTTTGGATTCTTTCAATATTCGCAATAAATGGATTTCTGCATTTGTAAATTATTGGTATTTCATCGTGTTCTTCACTGCTTCAATACTGCCATCCGAGGTTCATGGAATTTTCCGAGCTGATACATACAATTCATCCGATGATACATTCTTTCGTCCGTTCTGTTCTATAATTACAATTTATCTTCGGATAACGCTTCCTGAGGTCCTTATCTGCCATGTCCCAGAGTAACTTGATGAGATTGTGATGGAACGATTACAAGGTCATAATTAAGTCTTCCTTTTCTTTTTGTTGTTTGCGTTAAAAGAAAACCTTATTTAGCTTGTCTTAAAACTGCTCGACGATATTGTGATAAGACAATGGGATGATCTGTGTCACCCAAGGATTTCTGTCTTCAGTTTATAATTAAAGCATAAGGCGATTTTTTCTCTTCGGCATCCATCGTAGATTGTAATTTTTATGAAATAACAATTTCCGAACCTTTCTTTGTTCACACATATTAAAATTTGTAGTATATTTAAGAAAAAGTACAAATTCATTTAAGTTTAATTAAAAAAGAATTTTGATGACACTAAAATTTTAAAAAATTCGGAAAGTAGAGTTATTCACTTTGGCCTGTGAATGATACTAGAAATATAGGTATTTCTATTCTCCACGCAGACTTTTATATGTAAACTGTCACCTGTATTCTGTGCATAATAATTTGTCTATGAACTTGGAAGCAAAGGTATCAAAACTGACTTTAGTCGAAGATTTGAATCCGCGTGTATCGCATCGGTAGATACATTCTTCGCGGTGCGCGCGTCTGTGCCGCGCACTGTAATTCTCTCTGGCGTCATTCAGATTGGTGGTCTCTCCTACTGGTCACTTAGTTTCCCCCTCCACTGTTCTGTTTTCCGCGGCAACCGTCGTTGTTACCGTCCGGTTGGCTGTTTGCGCGCGCCGTTTCTCGCGACGCAGCTACTCTTTACGACGCGATAAACCAACGTGTTCCTCAGCTAATTTCCACTGTGACGAAAAGTCGTTCCGGCCATGAATCTTCTCCGGCCGCCGCACCCAGAAATATCGCGCGCCGAGATTCCAGTGCTTTCTCTCCCTTTCGATGTATCTCCCATCGTGACTGCCCTGAAAAATATTCTTCGCGTCGAACGTATTAGACGATTCGAAGAACGTTACGGATCACGGAGTGTTTGGGGTTAGGTTATGATAGTCAAAGCCTGAGACAATCGTATTTCCGCGAAGCAGTTTCAGGACGATGTCTTTCTTTGTTCCTTCGATTTCTCGAAACTAGGGGTGCTCACGATGCATGGTACAAAGTGATTTTTATGGATTGGGATTAATAGTTTCCTATTATGTAATGAAATCGAGTTGACACAAAATGGAGGAGTTGGGATGAGAAGTTATAATGCTTAAAGTTAATGGTTACGGGGTAAAGGATGTAACGTTTAGTGGTTGTAAGATTTACGTTGTTATGACACCCGACCATAATATACACGGTGTATATAAATGCGTTTAACGGTCGTTGTACTTGCTGGTATATTATGTGGCATTTTGCAATTCTTCGTTTTCACTCAGAGTCGTATACACACGTAGGTATGATGGTAATTATGAAATGTTTCTATAATTATTAAGCGAAGATACTTATAAAATGATTACCGATTTCCTCATTCCTGTTAAAAATTTTCGAGTACTAAAAAATTTCTTTCTTCTAATTATGTATACATATGTAAGTTATCGATGGAAGTGTGACAATTTTGATGTCAATTAACAAATTTTTAATTAACGTATTAGCCCAATTGTCTAAGAAAGTAAGGTTAGGTTTCGCCATCGTTTGCAAATTTGTTCATCTCTTATATCCGTTCAATTTCCATCTCGAAAAATTAAAAAAGTCGAGCAGATTTTGAAATAGTACGTAATAAGCACACAAACTTTTTTTCATTTGTAAAAAGTGGCTCTCTTCAAGCTTCAGAAATACGAGCTCCACCATTTCACTCACCTCGCGCTGTTCACCCTTAAAAAGACTTACTCTGCACGTGTGCACACACTCGCAACAGTCACTCAGTCTCTTTGAAGTAGCTACGCTCTCTTAGAATCCTAACCTCCAAACGTAACTGTCGCACTTCGGTCTTAAAAACTTTACAGCCGCCTATAACTTGAAATTTTCTTTCGTCTTCGACGCAAATATTCTTAATCTTGCTTTTATCTTTTTTCGACAAGCAATTTCATAAATATTTTTACTTAAACAATAAGACTAACAATTCATGAAATTGAAATAAAAAATATTATATATTATATCATATATGTCATATATCATACACAAAAATATATTTATACATATATACAATACTATAGTATACATACAATATGCACATATAAATATGTCTTCACAGATTTTGGTTCCTTCTGATAATTATATATATCTATTTAAAATCATTATCAAAAATCAACAAATATAAAAGAATGATAAATTTTCAAAATCGCACGAACACCTACTCGAAATAAAAGTACCACCAGTAGGTTACAGATTTTATTGAAATAACCCAATATGTAATAGCTTACATATCTCGTTATCACCATATCCGATACAGCCGCAACTTGACCTAATATAATATACATGTGCAGATAGTATAGTCTACACAATCGCTGCGAAAATTTCTCGAAGCAAATGAACTTTCACTCATCACCTCACCTCGCCGATCTTCTTCCAAACTCACTGCCTACTACCCCACTCCCATCGTGCCGCCCACCATCCTACCACCCTGCCACCCTAGTCAGACACTAGTATCACTTTCACGGCCAGAAACGCGCACTTTCGATCACACCATCGCGCACAACGTCGCGTAGGTGTCTCACGCTCGTAAAGACGCGTTATTGGCTCCTCCGTTTTCTCCCGAAGGGGTGAACGTAGCGCAGACAGGCGGCTGGAGTGGGGGAACGTGGCGAAGGGTGAACGTTAGGCAATGGCTAGTGGTGGGGGTAGCCCGGTAGAGGTCGCCAAGTAACGTTCGCACGAAAGCTTCAGCCGCTTGATTTTCCTTCTCGCGAGGACTTCAGCGTGGAGTGAGCAGGGTTGTTGAGAAAGGGTCGACGAGGTTGCGGAGGGTGGCGGAGGACGCGTAAAACCTCCAGCTACAGATCGATAGGATGGCCGGAGGTGTGTCGAGTCTGTTAGACTTTTGCCAGAACTCGCGATTACGTAGCCAACCTTCGCCGTGCTCGCTGCCTCGTGTCGTGCGCCGCGACTACGAAGAATCGGACGAGCTGACTGGAAAATCGTGCTGCTCTCGCGGTTCACGCTACTACTCAATCCTCCGGCACACTGTCACACACATTTCCCGATTCTCACTGGCTGTTGGGTGATCGTGTTTGTTATATTGTGCTGAGAAGTTGATGTTCCTTGGGTGTTCTGTGGGTATGGGAATGGGGTAGCGGGGACGTTGAGAAGAGTTGGAGGGTCTCTTGGTAGCGATGCGTCGAGGTTTATGATCGCGATTTTGGAATTTAGATTTATGTTATTTAACTTTAGTTTTTTTCTTTCTTTCTTCCTTTTATTTATTTGGAGATATGGCGTATTCGTTTGAATCACTGTTTCTGTCAGTGTTAATGATTTATGAACACATATATTTGTATGTTTAGAATTTTATTATATATTATCGCAGAATATATGAAAACTGTCAATGTATGATATGGTATTAGAGAAATGGTGTACTTATTTAGTGATAATAATTTACCCCTACGTGTTGTTTACGTTTGTACATACAATTTATCGAATATATCAATCAATTGTATTGTTACTTTTATATTCATATAAATTTCATATTTTTTACAAAAATACAAACTTTACCCCATCGAAACTGTTTCAATCATTATCCCAAATCATACCTAACCTATAAATCTTCTGTTACAATATTTCAATCAATTCCATCGAAAGATACCTAAATATCATTAACCCTGTGGATTTCTTGATCGACTATGGCGCGACGTCATTTTCATTTACAGATAGTCATACAAATTTCCTGCGACACTTAAATTAATTTAACAAATAGGATAATAATGAAGGAAATTTATCTGTGTTGCTTCCTATCAATTTATCGTTCCCTGAAGTACACTTGAATACCCAAGATTATAGTTGCTAGGAATAAAACTGACGAGGAACCAAGCGTGCAAAATGTTGATCCCTTGCAAGCGAAATCGTGAGTGATCACAGAACTGGGACCGAAAAACGGGCGGCTGATTTTTACTCGTGCTGTGTTATCAGTGCGCGCGAGCGCGGCCTAAAGTGATTTTATTGGAACGCCATTATCTCGGGTTGGGCTGACGAGAAGTCAAGCAGTTTATCGGTGACAAAACGTGTTGTGGGAATTCTGGTGTTAGCATCGGCCGAGAACAAACTCCCTGAGTCGGTCGACGGGTATCTTTAATGTTTTCATTTCCGACGGAATAATCGGTGCGTGGATTTATCTGGCCTCGTGGAGACGCGCATCGTGTATTTTTAATCGCCGATTGCTCGCGCGACTATTCGCGTTTGTTGGCTGATCCATCGAGGATCATTAATACAAAAATTGATTTTGTCGTACAATTATTATGAAAATTTTATGTTTGTTTTTTAATAAAATATCTTTATGAAAATGTATTTTGTAATATTGCACTATATTTTTAGTAGTTTTGTATTATGTTATGTTATAAAAATTTTATATTTGTCCTGTAGAGTGGAAAAGATATCAAATATTTTTGCATTGAAGTAGGTTTTGTTTATGCCAGTTGACGGGATAAGATAGTATTATGGAATAGTATATAAATATGGAACTAGCCTGATATGAATTTTTCCGACGTTAAACGTGGACAACTGAGTATAGTGTTTATCGAGCAGCTTTTATTATACATGTATGTCTTTTTATATTTATAACAAGTTGTTTTGGTGTGGATTGATATCACACCATTTATAATACTTATCTATCTCTCTATCTCTCTCTATATATAACATATATAAATAATCGGTTAATATAATCCTTTATTTTATAATTGTTTACTGTTCATTAGAAATACGATTTTTAGTTCAGAAACTTGTAAGAATAATATATTATTAATATTAATACATATAATTAATATTTAATTACTCACTTAAAAAATATTGATTAACAATAAATAAATAAATAAATAAATAATGTTTCCGAATATTTTATTTAAAAAAGGCGGTGCTAATTTTAAATTTCTCGTTCTGTGAGTTCGACGTACCCTGTCCCCTCCCCCCGCCCGTAATTTTAGTTAACCTTCTGAGTAAGCATCGTATTGCATAGAAACATTGTGGGAGAACCATTGGAGGTACAGTGGAAAAGTTTCGTAGGTTATCGGTAAAACGAGGAGTTGTCTGTTTAAATGCTGTTACGCCAGGAGAATAATAATACAATGGGATAACAGAAACACTGAAACGTATGAAAGGTGTAATTAATTCGAAATTGTTTCGCGAAATACAAGAATTCCGTATGGCAGAGTAAAAATAAATTTTGTTGGTTACGTTTAGTTAAACGTAATTTTTTAAAAGTAGACACTTAGAAATGAATATAAAACAAATTTTTTAATAAATGCAAATTCTGATTACAAATTTCGAAATTTACGTCCATTTTATTTCTTCGTAAAATATTACAGGATCAATCTACAGAAAGTAAGAATATAGCATTTTTGTGGACATAGCATATACAATAGATAGATGTGCCACATTGTGTCCACTGATATATATTCTGATTACTTCTACTTACATCTATTCAAATTTAAAAAATAACTCCGGACCAATTACTCGATAAAATTAAAAGGAACAAATTTTTTACCCAAAAATGTCGTTATCTGTAAATTTCCACTACAATTTGTTTAATCAATATGTTCAAACATGTTAACCTTTATGCCGTCGAAAACAAAGTCCCAGATTATAAAGCAATAAAGAACATTATCACCAGATAACCACTAGAACTATCGATCCACGATATATGCCTTAAATAATAACGATTAAAATGTAACAATAAAAACAATTAAGTTTACCAAAATTCGACAGCAATTTTACCAAAAGCAGTTACACGTTTCCCATAACCTCAAAACTAAATGATCTAAAATAAATTAATTTAACTGGTCTTATAGTCCTATGGTTATTAATACTGTTCTTTTGAACTACTATATTCGTCCATAACTCACACGCAGTAGTTCCCATTACCCTCCCTCTACCAACTATCGCTCCTTTCCCCTTCTAAGGATGCTTTCGACGCGAGAAATAGAGGTTCGAAGGTCGCTAAGAACTGGGAGCACGTGGTGCTAGGTGTTCGTTTCAGACGCTGCGAACGTGTTATCGATCAAGTATTACGGAAGCCGTATGCGTGCATAGAACACAAGCGGGCCTGTCGGATATATCGCGACGAGTATCTTTAATTAGCAGCGTCGCGCGACCGACAAAATATTGGCTTGTTCCGAGGCTCAAGTCGGAGTACCCTGTACCCATGATGCGAACAGCGCGTGCGCATGCGTCCGCGTATACGCGCGTGGTTATACGGGAAATTGCGAAGGGATAGTAATATATCGGCGGAGAGATAAATATACTGCTAAATGTATATTTTATGAAGGGCTATCAGAAATAAAATGCTGAAACAATCGCAGTTACACGGTCTTGTGTACCAGGTATTTGCGTTTTGTTCTTTGTTACTCTTTTTTTCCAATACTTTCTTGATTAACATGTTGGCTGATTGGAAAGTTTTAACCCGGTCTTTACGATTACGCGTACTCGTCCGTCTTGTATTTCATATTTGCAAAACTTTACCCGCGGTGAAATTGATTTTTTATGGTCTCAATTGAAGTTTTATACTATGTAGATATTTAGAATCTTCTTTTTAGATTTAAAGATTACAGGTTGAAAATTGCTAGCGTGTCACGTGCACTTGTATTTCCGCGTTAGTATCACAACGAAGGATCGATTTATATTTTTGCGTAATAGAAAATTCTTGATACTTATTAATGAGAGAACTCTTATAACGATAATACTTTCATTTGGTTTTAGTTTAATTTGCGGCATAACCTAAAATATGAGGCAGAATTCGATAAAATCGGGATCGAATGTAACTTCCGTCACAATTTCTAAAATAAGTCTTGAACAGATATCTAGAAACTAATAATTTAACCGATTAAGTAATTAAAATATTTTACTCGCTACTGAAAGTTACAAATAAATTAACGGATTAAATTAGTGAATATAACAAAATTTGGTAAGTTGGAAAGGAGTTATAAAATGCAGAACGTCGAAGTTGTAAAAGTAAGAGTGTCTTCGATCGGTGAACGCTTGAGTTGTTTCATTACGGAAACGAAGCGACTCCGCGGCGACTGAAGAAAAACTGATATCATTCGTGCGACGCAGATGCAGTACGAAGTCCCGCGACTGGGCGAAAATTGCCGAATGTAGCCGACATTTAACGACCGTGAAACAGCCAAGTCCGTGAAATCGTTCTCCGGAAGCAATCGCGCAGATTTAGCGCGAACCGATACAGTATTGTAATTCGTGTGCGATACGCAACGGGGCTGATTTTCATGTGAAAGCTTTGTATAATATTATACCTAATTAATTGCTAATTACAAATTAACTGATTGCTAACGTGAAAATCATTGCTAATCATTGACTCAGATTAATTAATAACGTAACCGGATATCCTATTTGGCTCGAACATAACCTCGATTGTTCTTTGCTATCGCGATGACTATCGACTCGCAATGTATAACTTTGTTGATTAACGAAATAAAAATTTCCGGGTTAATTAGATGTGAGTAACAACGAGATCAAAGGTGATATAAACGGTCGATCAATTTCTCATTTCTGTTATTTTTACGTATGAATATTTGTATATTAGTTACGCTGCGCACGCGTCCTCTGTGCCTCTGTGGGGGACTTCCCCGCGGTCATCGATGTCGGGCTAGTGCAGGTATCCTCCGTGTGGCGGCGTACCTACAAGGTACGGAAGGAAAAGGAAAGGATGCGTTTCATCCCAGGCCTGCTAGTGGACTCATCAGTATGGCTACCCTAGCAGGCCCTGCTTTAAACTTGGATACTATTGGAAGGACGGGAAGTTATATATATAGGATTTGGAGGTTTTTCGACGATTTGCAAGAAAATCCTCGAAGTCGGAATCCATCTAGTGGCAAGGGTGAGAATAGTGGTCGCTACACCTCCTACTTTTTTTTTTTACACGATTCTCTTATGCGTTTTAAAACCTTGTTCAGATTAGTCAAGTTACTACTCGAATTCAACTTCGTGTTCATGGAAGTCAAGTTACTCGACTCGAAGTCGCTTGAAATTAATCTGCCGTCGCGTAGTGTATGTCTAAAATGGCGGCGGCGCAAGTGGGTTTAGAGGTTAGGTTCTCGCCTCTCGAGTTTCGATAGTTGTATCTGTTTTCTTTATTACTATACCTTAATATTGTTGGTTAATATCTCTTATGTGTCTTTGAAGATTTAAGAATCTTTTTATTGTCTCACTTCTTATGCATTTCATAGAGGGCATTTGTGTCATACGAGTAGATCAATATGTAACTTCACTCTCTGTGCAGTTTATCTTGTTTAACACAATGTATTAAATTAAGGAATAATTGTCAGGAATTTCAACTTTATTTGAGAAGATATTTTGTCTTTAATAAGTAATAAATTCGCAGGAGTAAAAAATTAATATAATTAATAAAATTAAAATAAAGAACTTTTCAATTATTTTAGTTGTAATATTTGACATGCAATAATTCCTTTACATCTGTCTGTATACTACAAGAACTGTATCAGTGTATATATAGTCATGAAACAGCCTCAAACGAGCAATATTTCTATTACAACAATGATTTCGCTTGCAAAGATAGCTTAGTTGTTAAAAATTAAGTCCCCGTAGCAACTGTGCATTCTCTGAAAAATTCACTGGACTCGAAATCAATAAATAACCCACCAATCGTAAATTGGCCCCCGACGTGAGCCTAGGAACCCACGGCTTGCATGATTACAATCAACGATTAACCGTGGATCGCATTAATTAGCACCATGCCGCTGTATAGCCCTTATAGCATCGATCTTTATACTCCCCCATATGCTCTCCACCCAACTTTAATTATTTACCCAGCCTTTTATTACTTCGTTCCGGGAATATCTTGAACTCTTTTCGTGCCATATGAAAATTAAGTATTCTGCTCCTATAAAATGTTTAGAACCGAATGAAAGTTGTATAAGGATGCTTATCACGGGACAGAAACGTCACGTTAAACCCAATTTCACGGTAACCAATTTACGAACGAAAAAGAAAATTACAAATTTCTTCTTTTATCGATATAAATATTTTAAACGTTTTATGCGCCTGGATTAAAGGGTACTATGTAGATTTTGTGAAGTATTAATCCTTCGTATTCAGAATTTTGTTCGATTGCTGTGTTGGGGCTTGTGATTGATTACTGTCTTTCCATTTAACGCAAAATTCAGATACTGCAGTGTGGTTACGTAGTATCTGTATAATAGTGGAATAGTACAACGTTAAAGGAATCGTCAGAATGTTTTAAATATTGAAATAATTGGAGATATATGATGCTGTAGGTGATCAGCTTTGTGCAGCACTTCATAAGATACTGATCTCTCGGAATCCGAATTTTGTTCCATCATTAGAGGCTATGATCTAATTTGACCACGATAGTTTAATTTAATGTGAAATTCAAATAATCTTAATAGCCGTAATTAGGATACATGGTGTCGGTGTAATAACGAGGTTCCCGAGGTAGATGGTTTATTACTTCTAACAAAGTCCTAGTCTTTTCTCCTACTTAAAATTATAAGTTTCAAACTATATTTAGCATATACTATTAACATATCGGAATAATTACCGGTTGCACACGAAAGGAGGAAATTTCTATAGATCAATTACAATGCTATACTTAAGAAATTATTCGTGTACCAGTACCATAGCTCAAAATTCTCTCACGTCGTATTGATTTATCCGAATAAACTCTCTTTTCAACGTATCACGAAGTAAGCTCCTTTGTCTAACGAATGCTACACCAGCGCCATCTAGGCGCGCAGCGTCACCAGCGTCGGCGGCGCTAAGCCGTGGCATGAGGAGAGAGTTCGGAAAAACGCGAGATCTATGCCGGAAACGCGGAAGACCGGGTATGTTCGATTTATCCTCGCTTTCGATTCGTGTTACGTCTCGCATACATCGGGAACGGTAACGGAAGATTTGTAACGAGCCGTATCGGGAACGACGCCATAACGGAACAGCCGTAAATCATCCGGCGTACTCTTTCGCAATTAAATCGCGCGGGCGCTCGCGAGCTCATTTTGAAGGGAAACATATCAGCCGCGAGGGGCGCTGTAAATCACAAACGGTTAATAAAGCTCGGCGGGGCAGCCCCGTGGCCCGGTGTGTCGTGTCTTCCTCGCTCGTGAGCCCTCTGACAGCTAAGAAATTCGAGAGAACGAATAGGGAACTGCGTTAACGACTGATCGTTATTAAAACCGCTTGATACCGGAGTTTTCTCGCTCGCCTCGCGTGGTTCGTTCCCTTTGGCATCCGCTTCCTGTTTCACGAGTTGCGCAGTTTAATAGTAGACCTTGTCTCTGATGTCATTGGTGTTTATTGTCATTCGCTCTTCCAGGTCTAACTCCTTTCAGCAAAAAGTGTTCGAAATAGGTTATGTTTTGCAAACATGATGATGAATGTGTCGTAACGTGGATGTTTTTATTGACAAATTTTTAATTTTAATTAATTTTTTAATATTTAATTACATACAGGAAGGCGGATATGTGAAATGCTTAATTTCTGTATGTCATGAAATATGACAGAAGAAGATGGATCATAATCTAAGATAGGCCATCTTGTTGAAAAGAACTATTAAGCATATTTTCTGGGAATATCTACAAATAAGTAGGTGTAGGGAAGGCAAATTGTTTTAACTGCTCGTTAATTACACGTTATAGGCAACAATGTCGCAATTTCCTCTTCGTTTCTTATGAAAAGTGTAGCGTAATTTGTTGCTCCATTGGACGATATAAAAGGCATTCGTTTTTCGAAAATACTTTAATGGTTTACATGCGTGAGAACCACTTGGACGATGTTTGTGTGCATTCATAATACTTTAATAGACAAGTGCTTGATAGGCAAATTATCTTAATGCAAACTGTCAAAATTCGATAAGACTGGATTAACATACATCATACCGTGTTCCTACGACAGATCAGTTCTTCCATAGGAACAGAGATCGAGATATTGTCAAAGTGTTGTTTGAGAGTGAACTCCAAGGGTTGACAGAAAACGCAAGATTATGTATAAGAACTGCGTGTAAATCAAGAAATGAAAATATCTTCTTTCTTTGCTTTATTTCCTCAATTATTTAATTTTATTAATCATCAAAAACATTTGTCACGGGTAATTTTCAGTTCTCAGATGGCACTGATTTAGTTTTGTATTCGCATTGACAAATTAGATTGTGAAAATGTGGAAATTTTTTAAATAATTCGGAAATTAGGTATGGGTATAGATCACAGAGGAAAAATATGCAATGGATATACAATACGTATTACATGGTTGGTAACATTAACCGACTACAGTCGGTTAAATAGTCAGTAGATGAAAAAACAATGAAAGATCCTTTAAAAAGATAAAGAACAAAAAATTGTGAGAGGGAAAACGTTGGAAAATTAATTTTACTCGGGTAAATCGTGGTAGCATAAGTGTTAAAAGAATATACGTAATACTAACGTAATATCTGATGCAAATTAAATCACGAAGGTTATTATATAACAAAACATAGAATTGTGGTACATATTAGAATATTTTATAGTATTATCTATGCAGTAAATTATTAATATTATGCAAGGCAATATATAGCTGTCGAATAATATCATTATTTCTGATGCAAAATCATTTTTTATATTCATATATGTTTAATGAAATATAGAGAAACAAGTATAGTAATATACTTTGTGCAGTGCATTTAATTTGTATCTACAAGGAAGAAGCCACAGGAAACACAAGTGTCAGAAGAGAAAAGAAGCGTAGTCAGAGAGTAAGATAGTCTCGATGCGATGCTATTCGACTTGCGGAGGCAATGTGCAAGCATGAACGCGTTCAGTTTAGATTGGAGGGTAAAAGAGGTCGAAGAGAAATCAATATCTGGCGGCACGTCGCGAAAATCGGTCTCCTAGCCGAGTCGTTTAATCCCTCGTTGGGACGATAGGGTGCTGAAAACCCTGGGTTCCGGTTGCTTCTGTTCTTTCAGTTTGCCAGCCACGTCGTGAATCCTCAATCACGCGTATTCTTGTAATTTTCAATATTTGAAGGTGTCAATTTTAAGGGGCCCTTGTTCCCTTCTGTTTAGCCCTGGAACTGCTGGCCTGTAACGAGTAACTAAATATATTGTACATAAATAATAAAATTTGCACTTGGTGGTATGTATATAATCATGTTTCTCTTTAAGTTAACATGAACATCTGATATCATTTATTTAAATATTTATGTAGATTAATTGTATTAATTCTGATGACTGTTAATTTTCCTTTCTCACTTGTACAATGTTCGTAGAAATTTTACAAAATGTGGGAACACTTTCTATCGACTTGGCAAAAGATTCTCAATGAATGACACCGCAGGAAATTTATTCGTTTAAACGTCTGAAGCTATCCTATATCCGACTGAAAATTCCAGGCTGCCATTTGTCGAACTTCAAAGATGCATAGGTCGGAAGGAATACAGGAGCATAAATATTCGTAGTGGTCTTTCGACCTCAGAAAAGACCTGGGTCGAGGCAACCCCGGCGTCTTACTCTGTTTAGTGTATATTTAGTTTCGTTTCAACTGCGGAAGTACACGACCAACTTCCCGAAACTTGTTTTTCGCTTTTCCTTAATACTATTTTACTATGTCAGTCCTGGCGGAATATTAAATTCAGATCATGTAACTACTCGTTCGGTAGAATCGAATCAAATTCCCTGATTGGAAAAACACACAACGAAACAAACATTCATGAGAATTTTATGAACACTCTGGAGAAATTAAGTGGCAAATTTTTATTTCCGATTAACGTTTTTAACACAGGAGAACTGATTATATGAATAATACTATATATTTTTATTTATAATAACTAAATAACATTAATGAAATAATAAACATTAATTCACTGTTACTTCAACACATATTGCGCACTCTTTTTTCAAAGTTCAAAGAGAACTTTGAAAATATAAAACAGATAGGGAATATTTTAACCTCGGTACGTAGCTCTTAGCTTGGTATCGTTTCCCAAAAATTTCTTCTTGGGAAGCGATACCAATTACCAGGTCTCACCACGTGGAGGTGGCTACGCATCGAGACACGACATGCGCTCTAGTGGCGCTGCCTGCTGGCGATACCTGTATCACAGGCAACCTAATCTAACTTGGAGCGAAACAAGTTAAAGCGAAGCTACTGACACTTCATTAAATATCGTGTCTTACGAAAGGGTTCGCGATTATTCGAAAGACCGACTAGCCTACGCCACGCACTCCTGTGTACAAGACAACTTCAGTCCCAGCACCTTCCCGATCGGGCCTTGCCCACCCCGCCACTGCCGACCTCGCCA